>NC_091344.1:19065286-19167786 GCF_038502225.1 Cherax quadricarinatus
ACAACTAGAGTCCTGCAGCAAATGGCTGGTAGACAACAAACTATCACTACACTTCGGGAAAACGGAAGCTATACTCTTTGGCACGAAGCATAAATTTAAAAGGATAAATAATTTTTGTCCAGTGTAATGGGGAACCTATTATTACAGTAAATTCCGTGAAATATCTGGGAATTCCTTTTGACCCAAGCATGTCAGGAGAATTAATAAGAAACATTAAAGTAGAGAAAGTGAATGCCAGATTAAAGTTCTTCTACAGACAGGCACAGTGTCTACAAACGAAGGCTCACAGGACCCTGTGGAGCTCTCATGCAATAGTACTCTGCCTTAACAAAAAAAATGAAAGATAAGCTACAAATCACCCAGATCAAAATGGTGAGACACATTCTGGACCTGGGTCCAAGAGAACATGTAGGCCAGGAATTACAACAACTGGATATACTGAATATTGAAGACAGAGTAAAACAACTAAAGCTAAATACGTTTATAAAATTGCTCACAACTAGTGTCCCCAATATCTTACTGTCAATTTTGTTAAGTCCGGGAACCAGTGCAATTATAGAACTAGGGGAAGGGAGAATAACTACTGTACCTAGAATCAGTGGTCAGGCTTCAAACACTTTTTTCTGTACCGCAATAAAAGAGTTGAATAAACTGCCTGCACATGTCAGTCTGTCATAGCATCATGATCCAGTTGAAGAAGAGAGCCAAAATGTACCTTATGAATAAGGCTACAGAAAGGGAGGACAGTAAGTTTACAACCCGATCCTGTCTTTGATGTCAATGAATTTTATCTCCATCCCCTAGTATATCTACTTTTATTGTAACTGTTTTTACATATACAAATAATAATTACAAGGACCCAATGGAAATAACTCACTGTGTCTGACTCTTTTGGGTTCTCCTGGGTAATCTACACATAGCTGCTATGTATGATTTCTCTGTAACTGTATTTGTGTATACCTGAATAAGCTTACTTACAACTGTAAATGTTCAAATAACTATTTCCCAGATAATCGCAGATAAACTTCTTTTTTTGTCTTCAAATGGCTATATTTTTTCTTTTAACCCTCC
Source organism: Cherax quadricarinatus (assembly GCF_038502225.1). Classification (NCBI taxonomy): domain Eukaryota; kingdom Metazoa; phylum Arthropoda; class Malacostraca; order Decapoda; family Parastacidae; genus Cherax; species Cherax quadricarinatus. Next base: position 19,066,358 of record NC_091344.1, read on the forward strand.
ATTTGTGCCCCAAATATATCAAATTCAAAATTGTTATCCGGTGAAATTTGAAATTTCTGACAACTTACAAAACTCATAAAAACAAACTTTAAACAAAACATTCCTTGAATTATGCAGTATTTTTTAACAAAAAAAAGCATATACTTTTACAAATGGTGTTTTGGTTTCACTAACTCGAGAGAAGAGTTAAACAGCATAAATGTGCAGTAACTTCTACCCAAGACGCCATTGTTTTGTTCACTCGTTTAATAGATACTAATTATTCTTTGCACTAATCTGAGAACTAATGTTTGTTACTTTGCATCATTATTTTTTTTGTAAGAAGAATGGAGTCTGGATTCTAATTATTTTTAATTTGTTTGTTACTTAAAGTGATAAACCTCTAAAAAAAATTTGGATTGACTAAAAGAACTGTTTGCTAAATATTACCGAGCTACTGCCAAAAATACGTAGTCCATAGCTTTATTGAAATACTGAGCCTGGCTGTCTTAAAGCTAAGCGTGGGTCAGGGTGTTGCTTTTCAACTCCAAGTTGTCGTTTTAAGCTTGAGAACATCTCATGCTGTCGTCTTCAGCTTTTCAACGCAAGTTCACTGTGCAGGGTAAACGGTAGTGTAACTATACATACATATATTATGTATGTATGTATGTATATATATATATATATATATATATATATATATATATATATATATATATATATATATATATATATATATATATATATATATATATAAACTAGAAATTTCGCTATTTTTTATTGTAGTTATTTGGTTATTTTCATACTGTGATATCTGTTTACAATGATCTTATTGCAGGAGTTGCACAAAATAATACGAACGCTTTGCTCTTATATTTTTTTTTATTTTCAATTTGGAGTTGCTTCTCCGTTTGCAGCTAAAACAGCACCAGTTTGTTGAGGAATTGATTCAGATAGCATTTGAACAGTATCCAGGGGAATTTTGAGTAATTCCTCGAGCAAAACCTGTTCTAACTCTTCCAAAGACGACGGTGGAGGAAATCGGTTCCTGCCTTTCTGTTCGAGTTGATTCCACAGATGCTCCATAATATTTAATATGATTAGGCTATTGTAAGGGGACAATCCAGGTGTCCCACTTCACTTTCATATTCTTTATGCCAGTTTTGAACAACTCTAGTGGTATGAATTGGTGCATTATCGTGTTGGAAGATAGCACAAAAAGGGACCTGTAACACATTTACATTGATTGTTCAGTTATTCGACAGTTCGGAAACTCGATGTATATCTCTATGTTCTGTAGCAATCGGCGGGACACTACCTGAGACGGTCGAGCCTTCCACTCTTGGGGAGGTGGACGAGGGCGTGGCTGTGGGCGTGTATGATAGCGTGGGCTTGCCTGGGAGTGAGTGCGGAGCTGCGGAACTACCCAGAAGCAGAGGAGGACAACCACTTCATCTTCCGAACTGACGGAACCTACTCTTTCTCCTATGATACTGGTGAGTAGGCGAGAGTGTGTTGGTGAGTAGGTGAACATGTGCTGGTGAATAGTCTAACATTTGTCTGTTGGTGACGACCCATGAAGGAGAAATCGAAATCAGTAAAATCTATTAGGTATGACATATTAGGTATAATCAATTAGGTATAACATTAGGTATAATCAATTAGGTATAGCATATTAGGTGAGGGAAACTTGAATGATAAGACCTGTTAGCATGCTATAAGAAATATGTCAAAGGGGTACTTATCCTCGTTAACAGCTCAGATTTTCCAGTAGCCTCTCCCTGGAAATCGAATTGGGTTTAGTTCACCAACAGTGGCTGTTGAATAATGTAATGATGAACTGTTGAGTATTCACTTTCTCTAAAGTGTTTTCCAGTATATCAGAATAACTGGAGTATAGAGAGATAATCATGCATGTGATTGGGTGTTGGTTCTTATATCATGGCCTAGTAAGAGTAGACCTATTCACCTTGTGTCGACCTACGTACTACAGTACATATCAGCCTGATGCAAGTGAAAATATGATCTACCTTGCTCATATAACGAGAGCCTGTGGCGTAGATTGCACCGCTTAGGCCGATATCGGTGTCTTGAACGAGGTGTCTTGAAACCACTCGATGTTTTATCGACGTTGAATGATAGTCACTCGGAAATGTTTGTGACACTAGCGCTCTTAATCACTCGTTCAAGCCGTCTTCACACCATCGTCACTTCACTATTCTCGTTTGTGAGTTCACCTTGAGTTAGCGATACGGAAATGCGTAACAGTAGTTGATTTACACTCGTGATTAGCTTTACTGCGGAATTTCGTTCACTCACATGAGGACTAGATTAATTTCTAGTGTTCCTGGAGATTGTCAATAATCAATAGTCTATGAACGGGGACTTCACTGTTGTCTTTGTTCTTCAGCGGGAGGGACTACGCACATTACGGTGCCCTTCGTGACGCATTCACGCCTTGGATGTTTATCGCAATCTTAGGGCCAAGCACCGCCGGTCTCCGCAACGGAAAAAATTGTTGATTGCCTTATAGACATTCATTGCCAGCTTTGCAACAGGACCCAGCCTAGTATTACTGTTTCTTGGTATAATCTGTTATGTATCCCCGAAATGAAATCTTAAAGTGGCTGACAGATTTTCTTTTCTTTTTCTTTCCTCCAGCTGATCTGCTTTTGTTCCACTCATAACCCGAAAAGGCTTCATACGATAGCCTTGAATCTTTCACCGCTGGTGCATGGTAACTAGAGCAAAATTCTAGGAACAATCGGCAGGTGCGGGCGTCCAATGAGCAAAGTTGCTGAACTCATTTCGTGCATCGTGGGATCTCTTTAGTAACTTCCTAAGCCCTTCGCTTCTTGTCTTCGCTTCTTCAAGTCTGTTCTGTAAGACCTTTGTAAAATGATTGTGACTGCTGGAGTTCATTACCTTTGTAAATTTAATTCTTTGTAAATTGTGAGTTCATTGACGCTTGCTCAGAAATTAAATTATGTTCAAGACTACCGCCCACTGTAGGGGCATATCTGCTATTTTTGTGTAAAATAATGTGTGACATTCAGAGTCCTTTACGTCTCGTGAAATATATTTGAGTCTACCTCTCCTTGACATCTTCAATGGCTGATGCATCTTATGGCCAGGATAGTACCCATATAGTTTACTTTATGTGGAGGCAAATTTGTCTAGGTATAAATTATAAAGAAAATGGAATCGCTGGAATCCTTGCAATAACTGAAGAATAACTCTTCTAATCAGCTTCAAATTTTTAGCCCTGGTGTGATGTCCAGAAAGCAAGGTTCACTATTTATTACGCTACATATACTATCACAATATGACATTTTATTTAATAATGACTTAGTTTTGTTCAGTGAATCAAAAATGCTTCGTAGTAGCGGCTTCAAACTATTAACACTAAGGAATGGAAATATATTACTTTACTGGAATTTTTGAAAACCTGAATTATTGTATTCAGAATAATTACTGGGAAATGCATTCTCTGATAGGCTTCAAACTTTTAGTGCTAACGGGCTATACAAGAAAGCCTGACTTACTTTGAGCTATGTCAATTTTAAATTAACGGTGGATGTGTGATGCATGACACACCACTACACTGGTGTGAAGTGCACTTCTCTCTTATATACGTACTGCGTTTACTAATGGAGTAGGTCATAGCAGCAGCAACACGGCTCCACGCAACACCGCCTTCTAGAGGCACTAGGTGGAGTTTCACTATCAATAGACTTTCCCCTGGAAGTGTGCCCTGCAAGACGCGTCCTGGGAGGGACTAAACACGGTTACTCTGCAGGACGCGTCTTGGGAGGGGCTATACACAGTTACTCTGCAGGACGCGTCCTGGGGAAGGGGGCTATACACAGCTACCCTGCAGGACGCGTCCTGGGAGAGGCTAAACACACTCTACAGGACGCGTCCTGGGAGGGGCTATACACAGCTACCCTGCAGGACGCGTCCTGGGAGGGGCTATACACAGCTACCCTGCAGGACGCGTCCTGGGAGGTACTTAACAGTTACTCTGCAGGACGCGTCCTGGGAGGGACTAAACACAGTTACTCTGCAGGACGCCTCCTGCAGAGTAACTAGCCAGTTTTTGCACTACCATTATTTCTTCGCTTACACTCCACTGTGCCCCCGTTTTCCACTACCACTACTACCTTTTTACTGCCACCTTTATCACTGTTGCACTTTTGCTACTACTACTACTACTGCTACTACCACCACCACTACTACTACCACTAGCTACTACCGTTTGTGTTCTTGAGCAATGCTCAGCGTTTGTTTCTGGACGTTTCCTGCTTACAGAAAACTACTCTGTTCGTCATTTAAGGTTCGGAAATGAAAAACTCTTAGACAGTATACTCACCCACAAATAAGAACATTCTAAAAACTTCCTACGTCTAGCAACTTGGTGTATAGACAAGCCCAAGCAACGTTCTGATCTGGTGTGTGAATGAGTTGGGCAGTGAGCAATGTGTTTAGTCTTACTTGAGTGTTAGTTGTGAGTCCCAGACATCACCCAATCCCTCTCCCCTGGCCTCCCACTCCCCCTCTTCACAATACTGATGCACAGTCATGTCCATGACTAGCACATAGACGTAGATGATGGTCACTTTGTACAGTCAGGTTAAAACCAGTAAATGGACGTTTGTCAACATAGCGCAGCATAGTTCATGGAAAGCTGCGGGTTTACAGTCCTTGACAGTGTACAGTGTACCTGTACATCACTAAATGCTGCCTCTTTCACTCACCTGGACTCTCCCTCCATTCTCTCAACACTTGCCTTCAACACAGACATGAATCACATTAACAGATGAATTTCTGCCGGAAAGTCGTCCGCTTACAAACCTGCACACACACACACACACACACACACACACACACACACACACACACACACACACACACACACACACACACACACACACGACACGAGAGAGAGGGGTTGGTAGATTGCATTTTCTTGGTCTGCAAGAAGACCTTCAACACACTTCCTCATAAGTGATTATTGCAAAAGCTAGAGGATCAGGCACACATAACAAGAAGGGTACTGCAGTGGATCAGAGAATACCTGCCAGGATGTATTGGTATATTTGAACGACATGACGGAAAGGATAGACTCAGAAGTGTCCCTGTTTGCAGATGATGTGAAGTTAATGAGGAGAATTAAATCAGATGAGGATCAGGCTGGACTACAAAGGGATCTGAACAGACTGCAAGCCTGATCCACCAACTGGCTCCTTGAATTTAACCCCACCAAATGTAAAGTCATGAAGATCGAGGAAGGGCAAAGAAGACCACCGGCAGAGCATAGTCTAGGTGGCCAAAGACACCAAACCTCACTCAAGAAAAAAGATCTTGGGGTGAGTATAATACCGAGCACATCTCCTGAGGCGCACATCAACCAGAAAACTGCTGCAGCATATGGGCGCCTGGCAAACCTGAGAATAGCGTTCCGATACCTCAGTAAGGAATCGTTCAAGACTCTGTACACCGTGTACGTTAGGCGCATATTACAGTATGTAGCATGAGTTTGGAGCCCACATCTGGTCAAGCACGTAAAGAAATTAGAGAAAGTATAAAGGTTTGCAACAAGACTAGTTCCAGAGCTAAGGAAATTGTCCTGCGAAGAAAGGTTAAGGGAAATCGGCCTGACGACAATGGAGGACAGGAGGGTCAGGGGAGACATGATAACGACATATAAAATACTGCGAGGAATTGACGAAATGGACAGAGACAGGAAGTTTCAGAGATGGGACACAGAAACAAGAGGTCACAATTGAAAGTTGAAGACTCAGATGAGTCAAAGGGATGTTAGGAAGTATTTCTTCAGTCATAGAGTTGTCATCAAGTGGAATAATCTGGAAAGTGACGTGGTGGAGGCAGGAACCATACATAGTTTTAAGACGAGGTTTGATAAAGCACATGGAGCAGGGTTAAGGAGGACCTAGTAGCGATCAGTGAAGATGCGGGGCCAGGAGCTATGACTTGACCCCTGCAACCACAAAAAGGTGAGTACACACAGCCAGTACTAAGAAATTAACTGCCATTTAAGATTGGGGATTCTCCACTAATTATTATAATTGTGGGGGAGCGCTAAACCCGTAGGATTATACAGCGCATGTGGGGGGGATGGAAGGTATCCAGGCTCAATTCAGGGAACTGGAGCACAGATCCAATTCCCTAGATCAAGAGCCCCTCACCAGCATCAAGGAACCTCCCTTGAGGGGATTCTTCATTAAGATTACATCAACACAATCTTATGTCACAAATTTGCCAGACAACTTACTTGACTGACATGCTAGGACCAGGAAACATGATACTCGAACACGGAAATACAGAGATGGAAAAAACTGAAAGCATGATATACTGAAATGTAGATGGGATAACATACAAGGGTGGTGAATAGAAGAAGCAAATATCAAAGGCATCGCCAGACATACATTCCACAGAGAAAAAACTCACAATGATAACTGATGTGGTTTCCCATCTGGATATCAGATCATGAGGAGCAACGCAAAACTACTGATCATAAAAATAATCTTTTACTTTTACAAGCATTTCGGGCAAATTAGGTCAGTTTTGTCCCCAGGATGCTACCCACACCAGTCGAGTAAGACCCAAGTAGCTATTTTACTGCTAGGTGAACAGGAACAGCAGGTTCCTTAAGGAAACTCGTCCTAATGTTTCCACCTATACTGGGGATCGAACCACGGACCTCGGTGTGTGAGCTTAGTGTGCTAGCTATGGGACACCTGTAATCAGATCATTGGAAAATTTAACAAGGAAATAGTATAGGAGAATTTGAAGTCTCATGGGGACTAGAAACCGGGAGGGCAAAAATGATGGAGGTAATAATGGAAAACTATCTGACAACATGTCAGGATAACAACCAGAGAGAGGAGAGAGAGAATGAGCTAGCAAGGCTAGACCAAGTATTCACCCTAAGCAAATCTGACATAGGTGAAATAGAAAATGAGAGTCCCCTCAGATCTCTGCAGAAAATATTTTGACCAAAAGGTAGGAAGAAACGAGACTTCAAAAGGGAAGTCCTCCCAGATATAAGGGAAACTCTAAATGAGGGAAAGGGAACTGGAAGGAAAGACGAGAAATAAAATGATGGTGCATTTAACTGAAAAGCAGCCGGAGGTAGAGCAGAAATATTTACACAAGAGAAGAATAATCAGTGGAAAGAATGAAGTGAACTTATGGTTCACCCTGAGGCGCCAAGAAAAAAAAAACAGTTGAAAGTGCCATAGTTAGAAAAATAGAGAAATGAACAGAAGAAAACAAAATTAGCAGAGGAACCAGAGATGAATTTGTTTCCTTAGGAAACAAAGGAAAGACTGCAATGAAGTCCTTTATTTCTATAACATTTAATCCAACATTGAACTTTTTCAGGCACTTGAAAAGTTATATCTTTGTTACCAAGTATCAGGAGGTCCCCAGTGAGATGTAAACATGACGTACAAAATACTCCAGGGAAACAAACCAATGGACGGGTGAGCCAGTTGGCTTACGTACTGACCTGGACTTTTACGACTCACTTTCTGCGAGTTCAAGCCCCACCCGTACCGTGGTTTGTTAGCAATCGTGTCCTTGCGATTTCGTGAGTCACTCAAGGGATTAAACTGAGGGAATAGTGCCATATTGTTAGAGATGCGATGAGAGAGAAAGACAGGGAAAAATAAATAGCCAAGGAAGCAGATGGGCGTTAGGAACTACTTTTTCAGTCTTGGGGTAATGAGGAAGTGGAATGCATTTGATGTAAAGATAGTGTAGACTAACATAATACACAGTTCCAAGAGTAGGTATGATCAGGCCCTAGAGAGCTTAAAATCAGTATATTCAGTCAATATAAGTTAAGCTGCAAGGGCTGTGACTCGACCCCAACAATCGGGTGAGAACTAAACAAGCCCAAGTACACACAAAACAGGTCAAGACCCTGTACATGTCGAGAATATTATTAACTTCTCACAACATGAGCAAAACCTGTTTCATGTCAAGATTGTCATAATCACTGGGAAGCGTTAAAACCGTGGGGGTCATGCATCGCTTGGGAAACGAAGGAAAATTAAGTTTAAGAAAGGGGAGGGTAGCTCCATTTTCCTGGATCAAGAGCCAGAATCAAGGCACCGATCCCTCCATTCTCTTGGAGGGTCAAACAGCAACAAGAAATCACAGCAGGAAAGACAGTTTCTTAATAAAATGTTTACTTGTTACGATGATGTAAACATGTTTAACCAATTATAATGTGTTCTGGTGTGCACAGACACGTACACTCCATCAAGTGTTCCTCGCCATGCGAACATGTTAGGCAACACCTATCATCATTTATATATGATTTTAAATGGAACAAAATAATGATGATTTAATGAAGATAACGTTTGGGAAGGCTTGTAAATAAGACGAGGTAGGTAACAGCTCTGAGCTTGTAAATAAGACGAGGTAGGTAACAGCTCTGAGCTTGTAAATAAGACGAGGTAGGTAACAGCTCTGAGCTTGTAAATAAGACGAGGTAGGTAACAGCTCTGAGCTTGTAAATAAGACGAGGTAGGTAACAGCTCTGAGCTTGTAAATAAGACGAGGTAAGTAACAGCTCTGAGCTTGTAAATAAGACGAGGTAGGTAACAGCTCTGAGCTTGTAAATAAGACGAGGTAGGTAACAGCTCTGAGCTTGTAAATAAGACGAGGTAGGTAACAGCTCTGAGCTTGTAAATAAGACGAGGTAGGTAACAGCTCTGAGCTTGTAAATAAGACGAGGTAGGTAACAGCTCTGTGCTTGTAAATAAGACTAGGTAAGTAACAGCTCTGAGCTTGTAAATAAGACGAGGTAGGTAACAGCTCTGAGCTTGTAAATAAGACGAGGTAGGTAACAGCTCTGTGCTTGTAAATAAGACGAGGTAGGTAACAGCTCTGAGCTTGTAATAAGACTAGGTAAGTAACAGCTCTGAGCTTGTAAATAAGACGAGGTAGGTAACAGCTCTGAGCTTGTAATAAGACTAGGTAAGTAACAGCTCTGAGCTTGTAAATAAGACGAGGTAGGTAACAGCTCTGAGCTTGTAAATAAGACGAGGTAGGTAACAGCTCTGAGCTTGTAAATAATGGTAAGAACTCCAAACTTCACCTTGTAAAAACCACCGAGTCTAAAAAAAAAAAAAAGTAAGCTCTTGTAAACACAACTGATGACCAAACACCGCTGCCTTGGTACAAGACGTTATCCTTGTTTCCAGGTTTAGTTCATTGGTTTTAAGAGAATTATGACGCTATTAATGTTATTAAATGTTATTTAAATCTGTCTTGTGTTTTATTCCATGTAAACAAACAAGATAATGTTTTGTAAAGATGTTTCGTGTCAAGGCTAAAATAGAGTCAGTAAAAAGCTACATATAATGTGATGTGTCAGTGTTCGTAATGTCTTCTGTAATTATGACTAGACTCTTAAAAAATTATGTTGATAATTAAAAATGTAGTGTCTGCTTCCTTGCTAATGAGTGGGAGAATTATGCTTTTAATCTATGACATGTTGAAGAATGAGACACTTGTGCAATATTTGGGAATCTAAATTTATTGAGGAAACGTTTCGCCAGCCATTGGCTTCTTCAGTCCAGTACAGAGAATAAAGGAAGACGAGTTGTAGTATGAGGTAATCAGTCCCTCAGCCTAGAATCGATGTGTTCAGTCTGTCAATTTTGAGAAATGTACATTTCTCAAGACTGATTGATCTGTATTGGACTGACGAAGTCACTGGCTGGCAAAACGTTTCCTTAATGAGGATTCCCAAATGTTGCACTAGTGTCTCATACTTCAACTTTTCGGTTTTCACACCCATTTTTATCACATCTAAGGTTTCAGTAATTAATTTTAAAACAGAAAAGTTGTGTGTTGTCAAAAAGTTTGAAAAAAAACCTGGTTCTGATGACGTGGTGATATAGATCCATAATAATTGCAACAATCACGATCGTATTTATGCGGATTAATCCACCCCTTTCACTCTACTGCAGGTTCGGGAAAACACCAGAGCTTCAGGATCGAGGAGAGGGACTCTCAAGGCCACGTCTCTGGTCGCTTTGGGTATGTGGACCCCGACGGTGTGCTGAGGATAACGCAGTATCGGGCAGACAGTAAAGGTTACAGGTAAGAGTTCGCTGGTGGGAAGATGGTTGTTCTGCTCGTCAGGAGAGAGGGAAACATTGTGTTTTCCAGAAGTGTTTTTTTTTTCGTATGATTTTGATCATTTGATAAAAGGCCATCAGCTGGCTTACCAGGAAGGAGGATTTTGATCTAAATTCAGCAGGAGTGGAATGCACTGTCCGTAGATTGATGGCGTGGGAAGCACACTTATTGATTATTGTTATTAAAATCACTATTGTAATATTATTCATGGTATACAATACTGTCAAGGTGATGAATAAAACACGTGCAACAATTGGGTATTTTTTATTGCCGAAAAGTTTCGCCTGAGCCATCTTCAGTCATGTACAAGAGAATTTAATACCAGAAATAGTAGAAGTATTTTTGAGTTGAATAGTCCCTCAGCCTTATTAAGAGGTTAATAGTCCCTCAGTACTAGAACACAGGCACGTGCTCAGACCTTACCTAAGAGAAGAAGTGCTCGTACATGTTGTAATGAACATTAAGAAGTCAGGCAGTAAGGTGGATTGTGGTATGCCTCTTAATATGTGCAGCAGCATACACGGATGAGAGAGAGAGATGGGAAGGGAGGGTGGGGGGAGGGAAGGACAGGAGTGTGAGAATTCGTGTGCCCAATCATACCTATTCTAAAAACGGTGTATGGATTTTGACTACCATTTCTCATGTCCAAGTCGTTCCACTTCCTGATCATTCTGAGGTTGGAGAAATATTTCCATTCATCCGGTGAATTACCTGTACCCTCATGTTCCTGTTTTCCGCCACTCAGCATGTCCCTGTCCACCCTATCAGTTCCTTTCAGCTGTGTGTACATTATCACGTCTTAGCTAGTCCTTATGTTCTTTAGACATAAGGTTTTGCTCCTTTGGTCTCTTCTCATACCTAAAACCCCTAAGCTGTGGGACTAGTCTATTGGCAAACCTCTGCATTGTTTGTAGTTTCTTGTGACGCTTGATTAGGTATGAGTTCCATACCAAGATGGGTCTGGCATATATCATGCATTGTGTCATGAATGACTCCTTGCTGCAGAGGTTATTCCTCGATGTGCGGTTCAATGTACTCAGCACGAGGTTCTTCTTGTTAGAGGTTTGTATTCTTTGCACCTTTTGCTTGTGCGACAGTTAACTGTTTCTTAATATTCCGTTTAGTATGGTTTTAAAAGTTGATTATGATTTTGACTTAAAATTTTTCACCGAATCCTCTAAACAGATTTGTAAGTGAAATAATATGGGGTTATTGGTAATGGCTCTGGCATTCACTATTGTTGGTCGCAGTCTTTGTTTCAAGGGCAGGAGAAGTCGAAATGAAATTCTTTTGGCACCAATGAATTCCTTGACTGTTGAAAGCCAAGGTTCGATATGAAAAATCATTGTTCTACACCTAATAATAAGGAAGCTGGATCCACCTTCCTGATTTTCAGAATCAGCAGAGGTCATCTTGGAAATGATCCAGTTTTAAGCCTCTTCCAGTGGCCAGATTTTGGTACACTATTTTCTTTTGTTCACTCCACCCAGTAGGGCCGAAAACTATTGGCACAGCTTTTGTAAGTTTTTTTTTTTTTTTTTTTTTGGGGGGGGGGGGAGGTGGTATAATGGCTAGTTGACTTGTGACTCAGTTTTTATGCAAGTGTAATTTTCTCTCACCAAAATTTTTATTGAAATACGATTCCCAATTAGTTCTTCATTGCACTGTTTTCTTAGCCTGGCTGAATTATTCTTACATGTCATAACAACACGGATATTTTCCCTAACTAATTCATTCATTCGTATTACCTAGTGCTACATACATAACTGTACTTTTATTGTAACTCTGAAAACAAATATTTTCCACAAATATTATGCTTATGGGGAAGCAATAAATCGGTAGGGCTTATACGGCTTGATCCAAGGAGAGGGGTACCTCCTATCGCCTGGATCAAGAGCCCTTTACCAGTACCAAGGCGCTGCAAGGCAATGTATTTCTTGAGTAATTTTTTTAGTCACACGTATGTGTTATATTTCAGCATTTAATGTTAGTTGTTTAATTTTTTTTATTCATGGGAGAAAATATTCCAAATTATTAATATACATTACTTTCCACAGGGCCAATATGGAAGTCTTCCATCTTGTAAGTGTGTCTCCTAGCTCTCCGCTGATAGTAGGACCTCTTCCGCAGCGTATCTCACAACCTGAAACTTTACCTGACTTAGGAGCTCCACCTCGGCACACCACCAGTGGACCTATAGAACCTTCTCCCTTCATCCCACCTCAGAGGCCAGTCCTAATCATTGGTCCATTACCGAAACCTCTCCAGCCTCCGAGGAGCCACCTGGACCAGACACCACCGGACCTAAACGAAGACTCATTACTAGGAACGACTCCGGAAAATCTCGTGTTTCTTCCTCCACCAGAACTTTCACGAGGTCCAAGACTACATGACTCCTCACAAATTCCATCGCCAGAAATCTTGGATGAGAAACTCTTAAATGCTGTTCTACAAAGCACATTTGAAGAGTTAGAGGCGGAAGTGCAGAATACTTCAATTATAAATACTACTTTTGAAAACAATCATGATACTTTTCAAGAAACAGATTTGCAAGTTGAGTCAGACGCAGATCAGCGGAACATTGCTAATTTGAATACTACTTTCAAAAGCACTAATAAAACTTTGCAGGATTCATATTCAAAAACGGAGTATGAGGAAGATGAACGCAATAATTTTCTCCTTAATACTACCTTCGAACATTCTAACATCAATTTCTCTGACACAACGTCCCAAACACACACACTGCAGTCTACATTAGAAAATGGCTTTCGTGATTTACTTCAAGATTCGCTTCAAAATTCAGAACAAACTACTATACAAACGACCATGCCAAATAAAGTTGAGGAAGCCGAAGACTCTACCTTAACAGGTCTTGCTGTTCCTTTTATCTCGGACGGAGACATGACAATAAACGTAGCAAATCATAATGAAAATAATTCAACTTTTAGCACTTCCTTGCAGTCTGTTTCTGATATGTCGGACATGTTTGTACAAGTGGTTCCCGAACAGTTCATTAAAAACTTTACTGAAAAAAGACAAAATGACTTTCATACTGAATTTTCTAATGTTACTAGTGAAAGCACAACACAAATCCCACTAGTTATGAGGACAATAACAAGTGAGACCACAACACAAATCCCACTAATTACTATGATAATTAATACATCAACTATTTCTCAGAGCACAACTTCAACAACTGGTGCGTCTTCACTAGGTCTGGGTACCTCCTTGGCTGATGACGGGAGCACTACAACTCAGTTCACTACTGTAGTTGACAACTTTCCTCCTGCACCCTCGCTCACTTATCTTCCTGTGAGTGACAGTAGTCACGACATTCCCGTTGATGTTTTCTCTCAGCTACCATCAACATTTACCCCATTTGCTTAAGATCTAACATTTATCTATGCATCTGAAATCCACGTTTTTCTCAGCATGATGACAAGCATCAAAATACAGAATCGTTTTGTTTATAATTTGTATAAAAACTAAATATGTATAGAAACATCTATTTTTTAACTGTGTATCATATTATGCCTTAAATGGGGAAGAACTAAGGGGCTATAAACAAAGTTTAGCTTGAATAATGCTAAGAAATTTAGAGTGTCCTGTGAAAAATCAGGATTCAGATTGACTTTAAAAAGAAAATTCTGTGATAGAACAATTAAGCTCCTCTGGAAATTTGAGTTATGAACAGCAGCAGTACAAATTGTGCAAGACATCCTCATACAGAAGATAATAAGTTCCTTGGTTCTACTCCCACACGTGTATAGAAGGACTAATAGTGTCCTTATCCTAGCTAGTCAGTCCCCAGAGATAGTGAAAATACTGTCCTTAAATTATAGTTAAACTAACTGATGAAGCCTTTGATTATAAGGCCATTTACATTGGGGATAGAAGCATACAAAGTTAGGGCTACAGTAGTAATCTGACTATAGCTATTCAAATTAACTTATATAATTGTATGTGCTGAATGCAGTAATCATATATTTTAGTTAAAATCACAAAAAAAGAACTTGCTAATCCTTTTGCTGTTTAAAAGGCATTAGAAGAATTAAGAATCATTAAAAATGAACCTGGTTATAAATACTCTTCCCTTAAGGACTGAGGGCATCTGAATTCATCTTTACACGAGACATGTTAAGCATTGTTTTGTTAGTTTTCACTTTCTCTCTATACAGTTCCTAAAGGGGCATCGATTTCTTAGTTCAATGATCGATCCATGCAACTTTTAAGACAGTGTCAAAGCATAGATCACAGTGCATAGATCTGTATTGTAACAATGTTCTTGTCAACTGTAAACAGTGTATTGTCTTAGAATACAATCAAGAAAATGTAAACCATGTCATATATTCTTATGGACTAGTCATGCAAAGGTTTGAATTCTAATATAATTTGTGATACCACTGGTAGGATCAGGCTACTGGTTAATCCACTCTTTATTATGGTTTGTTATTATACGATCTATGATGCTATTTTTTTTTACTGCTTCCAATTTTATATTATAAAATTAAGTATATATATTGACCATATCTATTTCCGATTTTTTTTTTTTTTTTTTTTTTACAAATACGTATGGGTGTTGTAAGAAGCATACTGCATTTGAAATACAAAAGACAGTAAATGGTATCTGAATAAATGGGAATTATGAGAACGGAAGGGAACTTCTTCCTCCAGCGGCTGAAACACTTTACTTCATGTTGATACTCAGGCTACTAATGTTTCTGAAATACATAAAGTTACTTTGTCATGTTGCAACATGTTACCATAACTCCAGTTTGAGTTGCAATTAGGGAACCAATGTGCACTAGTGAAAATATGGATCAGTGTCTTCCAATAACATTTAAGCTTCTGTAAACAATAATAATAATAGTAATAATAATAATAATAATAGCAACAATAATTAAGTTAAAAATTTATATCTTTTCACATTGTGTAGTTATTTGGTATATTAAAGTAAAATAATTAAGAGAAGTGTGTTTTGATAGACTTGTAAGCGTTCCTGACCTAATTTTAGCAGTTAATGGAAAAATATAAGGCACTATGGGCTTGAACACTGAAACACAGTGAACACGGTGTCCCGTGGCCTGGTAGACAACGTTCTCACCTCAGACCGTGGTTCAATTCCCGGCCGGGTGGAAACACGGGGTGTATTTCCTTACACCTGCTGTCCCCGTTCACCTAGTAAGCAAGTATGTGCCTGGGTGTTAGTCGACTGAAGTGGGTCTCATCCCTAATGGAAATAAGAGACAGTCCTGGATGACGCACTGACTTTCTTGGGTTATCCTGGGTGGCTAACCTCCAGGGTTAAACATCCCAACAAAATCTTATCTCTTATCGAACTCACTGAAGTTGGTGTCCTGAATATTCCATCTATATGCCGAGAAAACTGTCCATGAGAGAAGTTAATGTAGATCTTAGTTGAATTATCTGATGGTTTAGCACTAAAACAAGAGACATCACTTGTTCCCTGGTTTTAGTAACAAAGACAGAAACAAGAGAAACATGACGGTATCTGGTAATTATCCAGCTTGTTAAAGAAAACTGGAAATATTACAAAATGTTAAAACGAGTCACAGGTTTGTGGATTATGTGCAGAAATTCCCAGGGTAGCCACAGTTAAACCCTCTTAGTGCAGTGCTGAATCACCCTTACTGGCTTAGCGCTCTTCATGAATACATTATTGTATTACTATTGCTATTATTTTTATAATTATTAGTAGTATTACTATTATCGTAAGTAGTAGTAATAGTAATAGTAGTGGTGGCAGTAGTAATAGTAGTAGTAATAGTAGCAGTAGTAGTAATAGTAGTGGTGGCAGTAGTAGTAATAGTAATAGCAGTAGTAGTAATAGTAGTAGTAGTAGTAATAGTGGTGGCAGTAGTAGTATTAGTAATAGCAGTAGTAGTAATAGTAGTAGTAGTAGTAATAGTGGTGGCAGTAGTAGTAATAGCAGTAGTAGTAATAGTAGTAGTAGTAGTAGTAATAGTGGTGGCAGTAGTAGTAATAGCAGTAGTAGTAATAGTAGTAGTAGTAATAGTGGTGGCAGTAGTAGTAATAGTAATAGCAGTAGTAGTAATAGTAGTAGTAGTAGTAATAGTGGTGGCAGTAGTAGTATTAGTAATAGCAGTAGTAGTAATAGCAGTAGTAGTAATAGTGGTGGTAGTAGTAGTAATAGTAGTAATAGTAGCAGTAGTAGTAATAGTGGTGGCAGTAGTAGTAATAGTAGTAATAGCAGTAGTAGTAATAGCAGTAGTAGCAGTAGTAGTAATAGCAGTAGTAGTAATAGTAGCAGTAGTAGTAATAGCAGTAGTAGTAATAGTAATAGCAGTAGTAATGGTAATAGTATTATAATAGTATTATTATTTATTATTATTATTATTATTATTATTATTCAGCAATTAAAGAGAGCTAAAGTATAATACCATAATTACATATATTTACAGGTTCATTTGAAAGTTGAACAAATACTAAAGAAAATGTTCTTTAAATTTAAGTTTAAATGTTACTGAATGGAAGTAAGAACAATTGTGCTTTGAAAATTCTTCACTAAAATATTCTTTATTAAAGAGAAGAGGTGAACTTCGCAGTGTTTTTCGGTCCTGTGAAATAAGTGTAAAAGTTTGTATTTCTAAACTAAAAAAGTATTTTACAACCGCAGTTGCAAGTGGAATTATTAAAATATATTAAAAACCTAGTCACTTTATGCCCTTTTCTAAATATTAAACTAAATATAATTTAAAATATGGATTTCTGGTTTATTTTTCACGAATACAAATGTGTATTTTATTTTCAGTTTCTTAGAATCAAAGGAGTTACATTGTTAACTAATTATTATTATTGAAAAAAAATCACCATACCGGGACTGGAATAATGAACAAATACATAAAACACTCGTACCTTAGTTAACATCATGTTGAGGTCCGTCCTGGACCAATGTTCAACCACAGCTGGACCAGAAAAAAGCGGACAAGACAATGGTGTGAAATAGTAGTAGTAATAATAATAGTAGTAGTAGTGGTGCTGCTGCTGCTGCTGCTGGTGGTGATAGTAGTAGTGGTGGTGGTGGTAGTAGTAGTAGTAGTAGTAGTAATAATAGTAGTGGTGGTGGTGCTGGTGCTGCTGCTGCTGCTGGTAGTAGTGGTGGTGGTGGTAGTAGTAATAATAGTAGTGGTGGTGGTGCTGGTGGTAGTAGTAATAGTAGTGGTGGTGGTGCTGGTGGTAGTAATAGAAGTAGTAGTCGTGGTGGTGGTGTTGGTGCTGGTGGTAGTAGTAGTAGTAATAGTAGTAGTAACAGTAGTAGTAATAGTAGTAGTAGTAGTAGTAGTAATAGTAGTAGGAGCTGTTGGTAGCAGTACTACAGAAGTGTTAGTAGTAGTAATGAGGAAGTAGCAGTAGTATTGATAATGGCAAAACAAGTGGTAGAAGTAATGGCAGAGACAGTAACTGCATTGAAATAATTAGTAATAGCGGTATTGCAAAATAACAGAGAAGCACTATAGGAGGGATACTGGCCCATGGGTAAAAGGCAACCACCTCTTTCCTTACCTCCACAGAACAAAAAAAAAAGCCCACGAGACAAGTCCCTTTCCACCCACTCAACAAAATCTCCGTGGGCCCTTGGGACAAAATTCACAAAAGCAAAAGACAGAAAAAGTATAGATAATATAGAAGACAACTGAAGAGGAAGAACAGGCTGCGGCAGAGGTTAAGTCAAGTCACGGGTGTTCAGGTAAGATTTCGTTCGGATTTTTAACCCCGGAGGGTTAGCCACCCAGAATAACCCAAGAAAGTCAGTGCGTCATCGAGGACTGTAACTTATTTCCATTGGGGTCCTCAATCTTGTCCCCCAGGATGCGACCCACACCAGTCGACTAACACCCAGGTACCTATTTGCTGCTAGGTGAACAGGACAACAGGTGTAAGGAAACGTGTCGAAATGTTTCCACCCGCCGGGAATCGAACCCGGGCTCTCCGAGTGTGAAGCGGGAGCTTAACTGGTATTCTCCTAAAACTATCTACGCTTCTAGCCTTCAAAAAATGCTATTTTGTCGATGCAGCTCATATACACAATTTTCCTAACGGCTATGTTTCCAAAGATGCTTGCCTTACCAAGGTGTTTTCTCTTGGTCAACTTTTTCAAGTGAGAATTGTTTGATCTGAGAGGGACATGGCCTCCCAGTGGCTACATTCTCACTACTACTACTCTGCACCTCTCCTTCCGATAGTATTTAAATCTCGACACTGTCGCTTGATCTTCAGTTTGTTCCAGACTTTGGAACAGAACTTCTCCAGGCTGAGGGACTGACAACCTCAAATCTACGACTTCAAGGGTGATGGACTGATTACATCGTCTTCGCATCTCTACTGCTCCTGCTTACTTTCTGTGCTCGACTGAAGAAGCCTACTGTGTAGGCGAAACGTTTCGGAATAAAGTTGCCTATATGTCTTATCTACCAGGAGGAATGAGGGGGATAATTTTCTCAGGGAATGGTAGCGTGAGTGACACCCACTGGCACCTCTCTCAGAATGCGAGAAGCACGGGTGAATGCCACCAACCCACATGCCCCCCACCCACAATCCACCTCATATGGGGTCAGGTGGGTTAGGCCTCCAAGTTTGCAGATAGCAGGAGATAGGAAAACTAGGAGCTGGCTATTAAATCTCCTAGTTTTCCTACCTCCTGTTATCTGCAAACTTAAGAGGCCTAGCTCACCTGACCCCATATGGAGTGGGGTGTGGATGGCACGTGGGTGGGTACCATTCGGCCGTCCCTTTCGCATTCTGAGAGAGGCACTAATGGTTGTCACTCACGCTACCATAATCAAAGAAAACTTCCCCTAATTCCTCCTGGTGCTACATTTGCAACATTGCATAGCTCCTGATGACATTGAGAAGTGTGAAAGTGCTTGATATATATATATATATATATATATATATATATATATATATATATATATATATATATATATATATATAATATATATATATATATATATATATATATATATATATATATATATATATATATATAATATATATATATATATATATATATATATATATATATATATATATATATATATATATATATATATATATATATATATATATATATATATATATAAGGTATCACAAGCTACAGCTCTGTGTCCGACGTGTCTTCAAAATACTTGGCCTGTGGAACAAAGAATCGGAGGCTTCCCGAAGTACTGAGGATATTCATCCAAGTCCCCGCAATAAGACAATACCTTTCATTTCTCTTAGTATAATTGGCCAGTGATATTCTGAGGAATATGGGTTATTTGAACTGTGGGTTATTAGCGGGCAAACGCCCACAGATCTGGTAAGATTGCGGGCATCTCCTCTTAAGTCCTGGATGTGTCTTGGCTTCCATTGTAACAGATATATCAGATCATTCCCAAGGCTAACTTCTCTAGATATTGGTAATACTATCCTCCCTGGTAGGATATTTAAACGGAAACGTTTTAATGTTCCCCCTGATCAGTATGATGACTTTGTTGCACATGTGACTGATATAATTCCTATGAGCGTTCATGTGTTGAGACTTAACAGTGACCTTGTGAGCAGTATTCAGAACTATTTAGAGCCGCCACTGAAACCTCCCAGCTAACTTCCATAATAATCATACTTCATATAAAAACCATACCTATTACAATGATCCTAAACCTCGAACACTGAAACGTACTGTTCGCAGACTAGGCCTAGCCTATAGAAAACATCGTACCCCTGAAATGCTGAGGTTCTTCTAAACTGTTCTTGCTGCTGCGCTGCCAGAGAGCGTATGACAGAGCTGCGGCAAACAGACTTGGAACAATTTGTCAATGGTCTCAATGCTCACACCCCACTTAGCCGGGCATGGACGGACAAGCAGAATTAAGGGTAACAGAACTGATCAGATCGCTTACTCCAATCTCTTACATAGGGCGAATGACTTAGTCAGTGCTTGAGCTGCCACATCTAGCTATGACAATCTTCCCAGTGTCACACAGGCGAAATTAATGGACAAACATGATGCAAGGGAGAGACTTGTTTGTTTTGCGCTCAGCAAGGAAAGTGATTAACATTCCTTTCACTAACTTTGAACTTGATGCAGCACTAACAAAGGGCAGCTCCACGTCGCCTGGAGAGGATGGTATTACTTACAACATACTCAGATTGCTGTGTCGAGTACCAGGTAATCCTTTACTTGAATTATATAACATGAGCAATGTAACTGGGGAGCTCCCTAAATCATGGACCAACACCCTCATTCCCATTCCGAAGCCCGATCAACAAAACTCATTTCGCCCAATATCCCTTACTAGCTGCTTGTGTAAAACATTCGAAAGGATGATTCTTAATCGTCTCATGCACAGAATTAAGCAATTTTGGTCTCCATGGCTGCAAGGTTTCATGCATGGAAAGAGCGTGCATCATTGCATAACCACCTTTCTCACTCTGCACACTGGCAACTCATACTTAAAACTGCTTTTTATGTAGCCAGCCGACATGTAATCGTTAGTGAACTTGCCAGAATGGATGTTGGAGGATATCTTCTCCGCTGGATTAAAGGCTACCTGTCAATAGAAAGTCGTCTGTGTTGTTCCAGGTACATAGAAATGTAACTAAAGATTTTGAATTAGGAACCCCACAGGGAGGTGTGCTCAGTCCCACTGTTCAATGTTCTAATTAAGGCTTTACTTAATGCCGTGCTTAACCAGCTTCATCATTATATGGTCAGTTTTGCTGATATGATTCACACTACCGGATTCTTCAACACCCGAAACATCCATAATCATGTACTAGCCTCGTGTCAGGACCTGGGGTTGATACTCTACTGATGAAAGAAAGATACTCAACAGGTGTCCTCCTCGACAGAGGCACAGTTCACCAGATCCAGTTGCATAATGGGTCTTCTAGAATATGTAACCAGATACAGGTATCTAGGCTTTCAGGTCCCACTACTTAGACCTGTTGTAACGAGACTTTGTCGCCAATACAAAGAAAGGCTGAGAGCACTTAGAGTTGTGGCAGGTTTTCATCCAAGGTATGGTGCTAATGCTAAAATTGTGAAAATGATTATGCTGCACCACTACTTGCACTCGTGTCTGACTGGAAGCTTGAAGGGTTGGAAAAACTGCAAAACGAAGCAATGAGGATCAATCTAGGATGCCCTCGTACTGCCAAAATTTTAAATATGCGGAAAGAATTTAATATTCCAAGCATTAGAGATCGTGTTACTGAAAGAAATATCCTTATTGGGGTCAATATGCTTAGGTTGGCCCATTCAAACCCCTGCACAGAAGCCCTCCAAACTTTCCTCAGCACTGGTGAACATCCTTCCAGATGGATCGAAAAAACTGGAACCGACCTCCGCATGAACCAGTTACATGATCTATGTCAAGTAAGGCAACAGCGGCACTTCCCCGCTCCATGGGATATTACCCCATTCCAAACTGCCATTCCTCCATTTCACCCCCCAAATTCTTCTTAAATCACAACGAAAGCTTCGCCTTGGAACCAAACATGATGCCTTAAGCTGTATTGATAACTTAGTCACACAGAACACTCTTTCATAAATTATTTACGTTGATGGTTCCGTACACCAATTCACTGGTGCAGCTGGTAGTGCTGCTGTTGTCATACAGAGTGATGGCTTTCATAAAGAAATTGGAGCACACATCAATAACTGGGCCTCTACCCTTCAAACAGAACTGTTTGCCATACTCCTTGCACTCAGATGCGTCCATGTATCTAAGGTTGACATTTTAATTTTAACTGATTCTCTGCCATCCATAAATGCTCTCAACTCATTAATTATAAACTGTGTCATGCTTGTGTCCGAAGCCAGACACAGGTATGGTAGGACTGTGGATAGTGGAGTCAGTGTGCATATGCTGTGGATTCCATCTCGCATTGGTCTTCAGATGCATGATAGAAATGATGAATTGGCTAAGTTATATTCACTCAAAGAGGGAGCAGATTACAATCTTGAGTTGTCAGTTAGCAGTTTGAGAACAATATTACGAATTATTATAATAAAAAAAGAAGCGCTAAACCACAAGGGCCATACAGCGCTGCACAATATTACGAAAAGAACTTCAACTGAATTTTATCGACTTACGACTTAGGGAGATTGACACAAGTCAGTCCATCTATCATCATTCCATCATACAGGAGGAGTCACATGTCTATGGTGCATCCAACAAGATAAGCAGACTCTTGGATGTCACTACTGCCCGGCTCCGACTGGGTTATATCTTTGGCAGATTAAATCACCACCACCAGATTTAGACCAAACGAGATATAAACGTTGCCAGATGAACTATTGTCACGCCCTGCGTCATTATGTACTGGAGTGCAATAAAATTAATGAATTCAGAAACAATTCACTCAGAAATGTTCAAGAAATAGCAAAGTATTTCATCCACAGTGGTATATTACAAACCATTCTGGAAAAATACCCTGACTGCTCATTGTAAATAAAGCATTACCACGTTGTGTGTGTGTGTGTGTGTGTGTGTGTGTGTGTGTGTGTGTGTGTGTGTGTTCCAATTAATATTTGTACTTATAACTCATTACAATTGTGACCGGGTGTGGACGTGTGAATGGCTCATTACTTTATAATTTGTTCATGATTATAACCATGTCTAGAAGTGTAGGATGATTCATTACCTTTGTAACTTGTCATGATTGTGACCAGATCTACCTGGAGTTCATTTATTAAAACATTGGGGTCCAGTATTAGTCTAGAAACTAGTGTCTCACTTACTGCATATATATTGCTTAGGGAATACCCATTGAATTCAGGCACCTTTAAGGTGCAGGCAGGGATGCTAATACCAACTGAATACTTGCTGGAATAAGTCCTTCACTGCACGTGGCGTCTTCAAGAGAGAAACCTGAGGTATCTAGGTTTGCTTAGGTAGAATCAGGGGATTTCAAGTAGCATATTCTCCACCTCCAAGTCAGTCCTTTGTGCATGTAGTAATGAATTTCTTGTAAGGTCAATTTACATATGGAAATGTGTCCTAAAAGCCACTTGTGAGATTGAGACGACTAATCTCAGGGTGTTTGTGTCATCAGTACTTGCTAGGGTGAGCATCTCAGAGGGAGGCAGTCCATACACAATTTCCACAACAGATTAATATTTGATTTGAGCATCTCTAGCATCCATGTGTGTTTACAAGTGTGGGCATAGATTCGATCAAAGTTCTGCATAATTCCTCGATTCTGGCAGAATTAAATCAAACCTTAATAAGGCGTTCTATTAGATGCAATTTGGTCGTGTTGTGTGGAAAATTATTCGGTCCTAAAAAGTTCCACAGGGCAGATACGTCGTACGAAGATCCCAACATGTCACGGATGGAACGACTGAGCTGGGGGGCCCTTAAACCCACCCAAAACACACACACACACACACCCGGGCTGGCGAAGGTTGTTGGAAGGTACATGTTAATTGATAGATTTACCCTTCAAGGAAGAAGTAGGTAGTTTATACTGTTATTGAACTAATATTAGGACTATTGAGGCAACTGTATATAATAATAATGTAGACCTAAGACCTTAACATAGGTAGTAATAGGCCAGTAATATAGGCAGACCCTAGGTTATGTTAGCTAGGGAGAACTGGCAGCCCAAATTTGAATGCCAAGGCACGGGGTTTTGAGACTGCAGTGCTTTCTTCTTTGTCGAAACTCCGAAC
The DNA here is from genome assembly GCF_038502225.1 of Cherax quadricarinatus. Classification (NCBI taxonomy): domain Eukaryota; kingdom Metazoa; phylum Arthropoda; class Malacostraca; order Decapoda; family Parastacidae; genus Cherax; species Cherax quadricarinatus. The sequence goes on from NC_091344.1 coordinate 19,090,224, forward strand.
GAGGCACACCGCCGGGAACATCAGGGTGGCGCCTCACGTGTCTACACATACTAGGCCCTGGGGAAATCTGGTGAAGGCACCTTGAAGTACCGTAGATGACCTCCTCCGTCAGGCCCATACAGTAAGACAAGACCTCCCTTTCTTTCTCAGTATTCTGGCCAGTTTCTGGGGGAAATTGCGAGTGAATTGAACTGTGGGTCTTTGTGCAGTCAGATGGCCAATGATTGGTACGTGCCGGCATCTCCCCGTTGTTAAGTTTAGAAGCTAGTGTCACTTCCTGCATAGTTGTGCTAGGGGATACACACCCCCTTGGAAACAGGAATTTCTGAGGTGCAGGCAGGTCACTAATACCGACTGAATATTGCAGGAATTAAGGCTCCTGGTTGCACATGAGTCGCCTACCCTGGCAAGCTCTGTTGACACCGAGCTCTGAGGTCGGTACCTCAGCCTCACAAGTGGCTTCAAGGACAGATTTTCATAAATGACTGATGTTGCAAGAAATCTCGACTGCATGCACGTTTAAAGGACTAACTTACTTGGTGATGAAGAAGCTATTCTGGTCTTCAACCTCCCTAAGCTTAGCCCCTTGGACTTCCCCTCAGAAACCACATGCAACCGGGAGCCTTAATTCCTGCAATATTCAATCGTTATTAGTGACCTGCCTGCACCTCGGAAATTCCTGCATCCAAGAGGGTGTGTATCCCCTAGTATAACTATGCAGAAACGGATGCTAGCTTCTAGGTAGACAAGAGACAAAGTACGTACTGGGCATGCACTGCCAGCTGCACAAAGGCCTACAGCTCAACTCACTCGCAACTTTCCCCAGATGCTAGCCAGAATCCTAAGATGAAGTGGAGGTCTTGTCTTACTGTATGGGCCTGACAGAGGAGGTCATCTACAGTACATCGAGGTGCCTCCACCAGGTCTCATATGTGAGGACACGTGGGGGCACTGCCTGCTGATCACAGCATGTGTTACTCAGATGGTGTCTGGTCATAGAAGAAAGCACGGCGGACTCAAAACCCCGTGCCCCAGCATTCAAACTTGGGCTGCCAGTTCTCCCTGGCTAACTTAACCTAGTGTTTGCCTACATTATCGGCCTATTACTACCTATGTTAAGGTCTTAGGTCTACATTATTATTATTTACAGTTGCCTCAATAATCCTAATATTAGTGTACTAACAGTATAAACTACCTACTTCTTCCCTGAAGGGTAAATCTATAAATTAAGTAGTACCTTCCATCCACCTCTGCCAACCTGGGTGAGTGAGTGTGTGTTTTTGGGTGGGTGCAAGGGCCCTCGAACGGTGTGTTTTTCCCCGTTGGGACTTCTCGGACTGAATAAGTTCCAACAACTATACCCAGTTTCTCTGGTAGGGGCATTAGAGAAAACGTATCATTGTAATAATTGTCGTACACTTATTTATGCCCACCAAGCTACTACACAAAATTATTATTGTACCCACGAACAAGTGGTATTGATTAATAACAATGTGAATAGCCAAGGAGTCGAACCCATGCTGCTTTGGCCTGCCTCATGGTGGGCGAAAACTCATGACGCCTTAATCGACAGGACCACACAATTCCGTGAATTCAGGCGTCGCGAGCTTTCTCCCACCAAGAAGCAGGCCAAAGCAGCATGGGTTCGACTCCTTGGCTAGTCGCAGTGTTGTTACCGATCAATACCACTTGTTCGTGGATACAATAATATAAAATACTGCTCGTTGTAGAAATACTGCTCGGAGTAGAATGAAATTAGCCTAGAGTCATCCACACCATCGTATGTCCTTGGGTAACGAATTTAATTATGTTACCGTAATTTATTATACTACCATTATATGGATTTTGTTTATATCATGTGTAGCGTGTTTCTTACATAAGCTTGGAAAAATGTCATAGTTGGATTACTGAAAATGTCTAATAACGTAATATACGACATTTAAAGCGCCATGTGTTAAGTGTAGTTCTCTATTGTATGTAGACGACAGAGCTCTAATAGTGTCAGGTAAAGACCTTTAAGGTATAGCTAATGTACTATCACTAGAACTAGAGTTCTGTAGCAAATGGTTATTAGACAACAAATTATCGTTACACCTCGGAAGACGAAAACCATACTGTTTGGGACGAAACAAACTGAAAAAAAGTAAATAATTTTAATGTCCGGTGTAATGGGGAACCCATCACTTCAGTTTCCTCAGTAAAATATCTGAGAATCCCCTTTGACCCATGCATGTCAGGAGAACTGATCGGGAACAATATAGTAAAGAAAGCGAATGCCAGACTGAAGTTTCTTAACAGATAAGTACAGTATGTACATACTGAGGCTCGCAGGACCTTGTCTAGCTTCTATACGATGTCATATAAATTCTTATTCTTCATGGTACTCTGCCTTAACAAAAACAAAACTGAAAACCTTCAAATCACCCAGAACAAAATAAGATTCATCCTGGACCTGGGTCCAAGAGAACATGTTGACCAGGATGAATTACAACTGGATATGCTGAATGCTGAAGACAGAGTAAATCAACTGAAGTTAAATCACGTTTATAAAATTGCTCACTAACAGTGTCTAGAATATCTTCTAAGTTTGTCAAGGCTGGGGGAAGGGAGCTCAACTTTGTAATACCAACAGTCGATTGTCAGGCTTCACATTTTATTGTACATTAATGAAGGAGTGGAACAGACTGCCTACACATGTCAAAGCCAGTCATAGCACGAGTCAGTTCAGTAAGAGCCAAAAGGTGCATAATGAATGTAGTGACAGAAAGGGAGAATGATTTCTGGTATAGCTAACATACATGCACCTATTACTGTGATCTGATCCTCTCTTTAATATTAATGTAAATAACTTCGTTTACCTTATTCCCAGAATATCTCTTCCTTATTGTTTAAATAATAAGTTATTACAAGGACCCCAATGGAAAGAAGTTACTTTGACTTTTTTGGGAGGTTATCCAAGGTTATCTACGCACATGCTGCTATGCATCATAATTTATTTAACTGTGTTTATGTGCACCAGAAAATGAATAAACTTTACACGGAGCGATTATTAATTTGCTTATTGCCTCTTCAACGCTAGTTACCAGTTGTCAAAGACACTTGTCGACAGACACGGCCTGTTTGTAGTTTGTGATGTGTGTTAGTTACTAGCTAAACAACAGTATTATTCTAGTAGATTCAGTGAAACAAGATTGATATAAAAGACCTGGAAAGCACTCTGAGATCCTGGGGACTCAAAAGCTAACCAAAGTTAGAGATATCGTCCTAACTATACCCAATGAACAACAGCTCCAGCCTATTGAAACAACCAATAAAGGTTAATTGATGTGTACTCACCTAATTGTGGTTGCAGAGGTCGATTCATAGCTCCTGGCTCCGCCTCTTCACTGGCCGCTACTAGGTCCAATCTCTCCCTGTTACGAACAGGGCTCGGGACCTCCCTGCTATAGTACTTCTCGTAACAAATATACACCAACAAGAACAGGGTTATCTTGTCTAGAGGACATGAATCACTGGGACCACTTATGGAGGCAAAGGAATCTATAGTTTCAGCTGGTTTTATTAACTTCATTAATAATCACAATGTTTCCATTATTTCTTAAATGATAAGCACTTATGAGTAGAGATAATTATCTTTAATATTACAATGTTATCCAGATAGCTTGTTAAATATTCACAAAAGGAAACAGTCACATAGATTTTCTAGACTCGATCACAATGAGTGAAACGAGGTACATACACAGGCATTTATAAACTTCAACGCAATATTAACACAACTAATTGAGTTTTTCCTCAGGGTTTTTTTTTCACAATATCTCCCTCCTCGAACAGAGTTTACAAACAGTTTATCATTTAGACCCGTTCACTGTTACTCGTAACTTCCAGGATCATCTCAACCGCCTTCTCAGAGCAAATAATGCCCGACCACAGGACTTCCAAATTTTCGGGGTACACTTGGGGAATTATAGCCAAGCTCTCCACCGGATCCTTCCTCGACTAGAGGAAGGTGTGAACTGAACAGACCAACTCAGGCTGAGCAGGGGTTCAGTAGCTCAGATTGTCCCCTGCTGCCTAACCATGCTGTACCAGCAGTTTAGAACAATGAAACATCCTACCTATGTACAAAGCTAAACAATTTATGGCCAGATAATATTATAAAGCTGAGTATATTCATTTTAAGTGAACAAAGCCAAATCAACACATGTAAATACATCGTCCCAGTTTGCGGTTAAATAAACAAGGGGCGTAACACCCTGTGTGTGTGTGTGTGTGTGTGTGTGTGTGTGTGTGTGTGTGTGTGTGTGTGTGTGTGTGTGTGTGTGTGTGTGTGTGTGTGTACTCACCTAATTGTACTCATCTAATTGTGGTTGCAGGGGTCAAGTCATAACTCCTGTTCCCGCCTCTTCACTGCTCGCTACTAGATCCACTCTCTCCTTGCTCTACGAATTTTATCACCTCTTCTTAAAGCTATGTATGGATCCTGCCTCCACTATATCACTCTCCAGAACATTCCACTTCCCGACAACTCTGTGAATGAAGAAATACTTCCTAACATCCCTGTGATTCATCTGAGTCTTCAGCTTCCAATTGTGACCCCTTATTGTTGTGTCCCATCTCTGAAACATCCCGTCCCTATCCGCCTTGTCAATTCGTCTCGGTATTTTATATGTCGTTGTCATGTCCTCCCCCTATCCTTCCTATCCTCCAGTGTTGTTAGGTCGATTTCCCTTATCCTCTCCTCATAGGACATGCCCCTTAGCTCCGAAACTAGTCTTGTCGCAAACTTTTGCAGTTTCTCTAATTTCTTGACGTCCTTAAACCGGTGCTGCATACTCCAATATGGGCTTGACGTACAGTCTTGAACGATTCCTTACTGAGGTGTCGGAACGCTATTCTTAGGTTTGCCAGGCGCCCATATGCTGCAGCAGTTATTTGGTTGATGTACATCTCAGGAGATATGCTCGGTATTATGCTCAACCCAAAATCTTTTTCTTGAATGAGGCTTGTGTGTGTGTGTATATGTCTTAGTTAGGTCGTCAAAGGCACTGATCGATAGACATTCGACCTGTTGTTTGTGGTGTGATGTGTGTCTATGCATGTGTGAGTGTGTACTCACCTATATGTGGTTGCAGGGGTCGATTCACAGCTCCTGGTCCCACCTTTTCGCTAGTCACTACTAGGTCACTCTGTCCCCGCTCCAAGAGTCTTATCATATCTCTTCTTAAAGCTAGGAAGGATCTTTCCTCCACTACATTCTCCAAATTATTCTACTTCCTGACAACTTTAAGACTAAAGAAATACATCCTAACATCCCTATGGTTCATCTGAGTTTTCAAGTTCCAGTTGTGGCCTCTCGTTCCTATGTCCCATCTCCGAATTATTATTATAATCAAAGAAAATACTAAACTGACAAGGGTCATACAGCGCTGCGGGGCAGCAAACAGTGCGGAGGTTATCAGAAGGGATCAGAAGTAAGGGAAGAAAAGGGTTGGAAGGGACGCGAAGGGCTATGTGTCAAAGTCCGTATAATAAGGCAGTTGCTGACAAAAAGTCAAAAAGTGATTGGGAGTCAAAGGAGGGGTCGTCTGCAAGTAGAGAAGATAAAGTGAGAGTGGTAGGGCGGCGGCGTCGTTGAAGGTAAATCCTGCGAGCTTGCTGGTAAACCGGGCAATCGACAAGAAAGTGAAGAACCGAAATAGGGACCCGACAAACCTCACAGAGAGGAATAGGGCGTCTATCCATGAGATACCCATAAATGTATGCCATATTACCGACAATACCCTAACTCCGATAGACTTTGAAAAAGTCAATGATAACATGCCCATGCACTCAGCCCCAGGCCCAGACTCGTGGAACTCTGTGTTCATTAAGAACTGAAAAAAAAAAACCTCTCATGTGCCCTAAGTATACTATGGAAAAGGAGCTTGGACATAGGTGAAATTCCAGTCACTTAAAACAACGGATATAGCCCCACTCCATAAAGGTGGCAGCAAAGCATTAGCTAAGAACTATAGACCAATAGCTCTAACGCCCCACATCATAAAAATCTTTGAAAGAGTGCTAAGAAGCAGGATTGCAAACCACCTGGATTCCCAAAAACTGCACAATCCAGGGCAACATGGGTTCAGGGCAGGTCGCTCCTGCCTCTCACAACTACTGGATCAATATGATATGACCTTGGATGCACTGGAAGAAAATCAGAATGCAGATGTAATATACACAGACTTTGCAAAAGCGTTTGACAAGTGCGATCATGGCGTAATAGTGCACAAAATACGTGCTAAAGGAATAACTGGCAAAGTGGGGAAGATGGATCTTCAACTTCCTAACCAATCGAACGCAAAGAGTAGTGGTCAAGAGAGTTAAATCGGAGGCTGCCATAGTGAAGAGCTCTGTTCCATAAGGCACAATACTCGCCCCCATCCTGTTCCTCACCCTCATATTAGACATAGACAGAGATGTAACCCACAGCACCGTATCATCCTTTGCAGACGATACTAGGATCTGCATGAGGCTGTCATCTGCTGAGGACGCGGTTAACCTCCAAGAAGATATAAACAAAGTTTTCCAGTGGGCAACGGTAAACAATATGATGTTCAATGAGGACAAATTCCAACTACTCCGTTATGGAAAACTGGAGGAGATAATAACTAGAACAGAGTATACTACAGACTCTGGCCATACAATAGAGCGGAAAAATAATGTAAGAGACCTGGGAGTAGTAATATCTGAGGATCTCACTTTCAAGGATCACAACAGTGCCACGATTACAACTGCAAAGAAAATGATAGGATGGATAATGAGAACGTTCAAAACGAGAGATGCCAAACCAAACCATACCTCGGCCGGGAATGAACCCGCGGTCAGAGTCTCAAAACTCCAGACCGTCGCGTTAGCCGTGACGGTCTGGAGTTTTGAGACTCTCTGACCGCGGGTTCAATCCCGGCCGGGGTATGGTTTCTTTGCAATCGTGTCATTACGATTTCGTGAGTCATGTCGAGAGATGCCAATCCAATGATGATCCTTTTCAAATCACTTGTTCTCTCTAGGCTGAAATACTGCTGTACATTAACATCTCCGTTCAAAGAAGGTGAAATCGCAGATCTAGAGAGTGTACAGAGAACCTTTACTGCACGTATAAGTTATGTCAAGCACCTTAACTACTGGGAACGCTTGGAAGCACTTGACTTGTACTCGTTGGAACGCAGGAGAGAGAGATATATCATAATCTACTCTTGGAAAATCCTGGAAGGAATGGTCCCGAATCTGCACACAGAAATCACTCCCTACGAAAGTAAAAGACTGGGCAGGTGATGCAAAATACCCCCAATTAAAAATATGGGCGCCACTGGCACACTAAGAGAAAACACCATAAGTGTCCGGGGCCCAAGACTGTTCAACAGCCTCCCACCAATCATAAGGGGAATTACCAATAAACCCTTGGCTGCTTTCAAGAGAGAGCTGGACAGATACCTAAAGTCAGTGCCGGATCAGCCGGGCTGTGGTTCGTACGTTGGACTGCGTGCGGCCAGCAGTAACAGCCTGGTTGATCAGGCCCTGATCCACCGGGAGGCCTGGTCGTGGACCGGGCCGCATGGGCGTTGATCCCCGGAATAACCTCCAGGTAGACTCCAGGTAAGGCGTGTATGACCAATGCTGAGCCGGGAGAGCGCAGTCTCCCGAAAACGGCAACAGTGGTAAGAAGATGGCCACGAACCTTAAAGTGCAATTTGTTACGGTGCATGACCGACCACCATTGTTGCCAACAGCTGCGGAGACGAGCAGAAATGACTGGAAAATAGTCCCTGAACGGAATACCTCTATAAGAAACCGGAAGATCATCGTTGTACAGCTGACCGCGCAGCAGCATCTGCTTACTCATTACCCTGCACACCAACCTGTCCAGGGACCCAGCAGAAAACGACATCTTTATTTTTGCTAGCCACACGGCGCAATCATTGTTGAATATGAAGGTCTAATGGATGAGGGGAATCAAACTGTTTAATGGCTTGTAAAGCACTAAAGATTTAATTTTTTTTTAGATTTTGCAACCGAAGTGGCTAGTTTATTGTGTACCCCATATCCATCCTGTGGACGGTAGCGCAAGAGCATATGGATACACAAAAGGCCCAGGAACTAGGCCCCAAAAGGGTTAACAAGTGTACGTATGGCTTTTTTTTTTTAACTATATATCTACTGTTCACTTATTTGTTACAAGCAAACTTATGAAATTTGCTTAGTATATCTGGTATCTTATTTTCATTAATAAGATACCTTGACATGTCACATAGGTTATTATACTGTCTCTGTATTCCCTAATAAGTGGACAATTAAGCACATAGTTTTCAAGACAGTAACCATATGCCTGATCACATAATTTACATTTAGTTTGATCATCATCTGTGTGTCCCAAACTGCCAGAAGTACTTGTAACCAAGCCTAAGCCTGGCCACTATAACATCAGTCAGTCTGTTCACATTGCACGTTGCTCCATAAACATACTTATCTACGTTCATGTTATCATAGTGGGTTATAGATCTACTCAGGTTTCTAACTGCATTCCTATAACAACAATTTTCATTATTTACTTCTCTTCTAATTTTATTCCTAATGCTAGACACATTTATACCAAAGTAATATTCTACATTCTCCTTCTGGGTACTCTTCTTGACTAACATATCAACTTTATCATGAAGGAGTAATCCAATGTGTGATGGGATCCATAGCAATTGTACATTAATTCCTTTATCCCTGATTTTTGAGTATCTATACCTGGCTTCTCCAATGAGCATGTTGTTGGAGTCATTATGTGAGTCAAGAGCCTTCAATGATGACATAGAATCAGTAATGATGATAGAGTCAAGCTCAGTGTCATAGGTTAGCTTTAGCGCCATTAGGATTGCAAACAATTCAGTTTGCAGTGTAGACGCCCAGTTGTTAATTCTTATGCCTAACTCAACAAATTTGTTATGGTTCTTAACAAGGAAGGTGGCAACAAGAACAGATGCAGTCCTACCAGAAGAGTCCTGTTTAGATCCACCAGAGTATATAACTTGTGATAACTTATTACTACCAGCTAGGCGAGAAATTTCTTCTTGAGCAGTGATTTAAGGAAGGGATTGCTAGCAATGAGCTTCTTGGGAGGGACTTACAGGTATGTGATATTAAATGAACACATCTTCCATGGAGGGGTGAAATGCTCTTGTTGCCTACAGTGATACAGTTCATGCAGATCATAAAACTTAATGCAACTGCACGTTTTCACATTCCATTTAGATCTGTGTGTATTTACTTCTAGACTCTTAGTAAGGTTCATTATGACAGTGTCTAGTTCATTTCTTGGCATTCTAATACAGTATTAATCTCAAGTCCTATCACTGATACTAGAAATACCAAGCTCCTTCCTCATATTAAGAACCTTTGTAGATTTGGGACACCCAGGAATAATTCTGAGAGCTTCATTTTGCATTAACTCCAAGGGTCGGAGAGAACTTTCTCTAACTAATATCAACATGGGAGCAGCATAATCAATTAAGGCCCTAACATAGGCTATGTACATCATTCTCACGATTCTCACATTAGCACTATAGTTGGGGTTGTAGCCAGCGACAGCTTTGAGAGCATTTAGCCTATCTTTGCATTTCTTATTTAGTTGTGGTATAGTGGATTTGTTAAAGAGTACATCTACACCAAGATATCTGTAAGTTTTAACGTAGCTAATGTTTTCACCCTGCAAATAGATGAGTGGGGGATGTCGTTTGCTTGTTAATATCTTTGTTTTAGAGGAAGATATTATGAGGCCTAGTCGATTACAAATTGCTTGAACTTCATTAAGAATGGTATTCATCTTCTTATGCCCTGTTGTATGGATCATGATGTCATCAGCATAACTTATAGCTATATGTTTAGGTGAGGCAGGTAGAGCATTTAGGAGAGCATTAATCAGAATATTAAATAGCATAGGACTGAGAACTCCTCCCTGCGGTATACCTAAAGACATTTCTTTAGACTCGCTTCTAAAGCCTTAGTAAAGGACATAGGATACTCTATTTGACAGGTATCCTATTATCCAGCAGAGTAAGCTACCACCAATATTCATTTTGGCTAGTTCATGTAGTATAACGGTTCTGTTCGCAATATCAAATGCAGATTTTAGATCAATAAAAGTGGTAAAACTAGTAGAGGTGTGTGCAGTGAGAAAGGTGGAAACACAGTTCTGCACACTTTAACCTTTCATGAACCCATAGAGGTAGGGGGGGAAGTTGGTGTCTGATTCTGTAGTACAGTCTGTTAAGTATCGTTCTTTCAAAAGTTTTACAAAGACAACTAGTTAAGGAGGTCGATCTAAATGTATCAGGCTGTTGGGGCTTAGGGATAGGCACAATGAGACTATTGGTCCAGGAAGTAGGAAGAACTCCCTCAATGTAACTGGTATTATACAGTGCCAACAAAGGGTTATCAAGCACGTCCCTTAGAGTTCTGAAAATATCATAGGTTACACCATCCTCTCCAGGAGCAGTTGATCGATCTTTAGTTAATGCATTATCTAATTCGTACTCGGTGAAGAGGCAATCACTCTCATCAGTATTTTGGCTCATAAAATTAATCAGTTTCAACATTTCTTCAGAAGCACACTCTAATTTTTTTCTAATATGAGATGGAAGGTTTTCATGCCTGGATGTTTTGGACCAGTCATTTATGAGGTCATTTGCTTTCTCGAGAGGAAAGGGATGAGCAACATTGCCAGTCTTTTTCCTGGATATTTTATTTATACCTTTCCAAGCCACACTTAAAGGGGTGGATATATTTAATCCACTAACAAAATTGTTCCCATTCCTTTTGCCTAAGTTCTTGCTTTCTATTCCTTGCATTTTTTAGTGCAGCTTGGAACGTTCTGAGCAGGTCTGGGGTTCTACATTCTCTGTATGCTTTACCAGATTGCGCAGCTGTGGATCATTATAGTATTTACATTGGTTTTTATTGTCATTTATAGTGGAAGGTCTATGTTTTCTTTTCCTGCCAACTTGATCTGTGAGGACAGTCTCAATAGTGTCAACTAAATCGTCATTAAATTTTTTTGTGCCAATGGGCTCGTAATTCTTATACCATTGTTCCAGGTGGTTATCTCTGTGTTCTGGGTTAAGAATAAGTTTCCTCCTTCTGTATTTAGCTTCCTGATTGCTGGAGATGTGATCAAGATTGACAGTTGTTAGTCTTGGGAAGTGATCAGATAGAAGATCATCAACTATGACAGAGTCATGCATCATATATGATATATTACATCCAAGGCACAGATCTAGTATGCCACCATATATGTGAGTAGGCTCAGTAGTGCCCACAATTCGAACATTATCATGCTCATTTAGCAATTTCACTAGTTTAGTTCCATTGGTGTTTGTTATAGACCCACGAATATTGTATGAGTGTGTGTGTGTGTGTGTGTGTGTGTGTGTGTGTGTACTCACCTATTTGTGGTTGCAGGGGTCGATTCATAGCTCCTGGCCCCGCCCCTTCGCTGATTGCTACTAGGTTCTCTCTCTCCTTGCCCCATGAGCTTTATCATACCTCGCCTTAAAACTATGTATGGTTCCCGCCTCCATTACGTCATGTGTGTGTGTGTGTGTGTGTGTGTGTGTGTGTGTGTGTGTGTGTGTGTGTGTGTGTGTGTGTGTGTGTGTGTGTGTGTGTGTGTGTGTGTGTGTGTGTGTGTGACTCAACAATCTATATTTGCACCAATAACTCATTACAGTTGTGACCGGGTGTGGAAGTGTGAATTGCTTATTACTCCATAATTTGTTCATGATTGTAGCCATGTATTAAACGTAAGTAACGATACTTACAGGATTCATTAGTTTTGTAACCTGTGAGTTCATTACCTTTATACCTAGTTCAGCTATCAAAACGTTGGGGACCAAGTCCTTGGACCCATTACGTACCTCTGTAATCTGTAAATACCTTTGTAACTTGTCATGATTGTGACCAGACCTACCTGGAGTTCATTACCTTTGTAAATTGTGAGTTCATTACCTTTGTAACTTGCTCAGCTATCAAAACTTTGAGGCCCAGTCCCTGGACCCATTATGTACCTCTGTAATCTTTTGACTACCTCCCACAGGATGGGTATGGGGCGCATAATAAAGATATTAAACTAGGGTATGGGGTGCATAATAAAGATATTAAACTAAACTTAGTTTTGGCCTCTCTACACGTTTGGGCGTAATGTGTTTCTGTTGCCCTTGGGTATAAACCTCTGATCTGCCTCCTTGCATTTTGTGGTTACATATTCCTCATTTCATTTACTGTATTTCTCACCAGTTCCCTTTCCTACTGTACCTCATGCAGGAAATTCCTTATGCATGTGTAGTTTCTTCTTTTGTAGTTTGGCTTCTACCATCCTACTGGTGCTGCTTCACTCACCACTTTTAACACTACAGTGTATTTGAAGCTCAGGACATGTGATCACTAGCTCAGAGGGGCTTTTCATGTGTGATGTCCTCAGTGCCAGAACTACTCAAGGTGACTGTGAGGTCCAACCTTGCTGGTTCATCCTCTCCTCTCTCTCTCTCTCTCTCTCTGGTAGTGCCCCTAACATGCTGATGATTGAGGTTTTCTAGTACTACCTCCATTATCTTAGATCTCCACCTTTCTGGCACTCATGTGTGTCTGTATGTACTCACCTATTTGTGGTTGCAGGGGTCGAATCATAGCTCCTGGCCCCCCTCTTCAATGATCACTACTAGGTCCTCTCCCTGCTCCATGAGCTTTATCAGACCTTGTCTTAAAACTATGTATGGTTCCTGCCAACATTTTTTTTTATTTTGACAAATTACATGGTTATACAGAGGAATATAACAGTTGGGTGTACATGCTGAAAGCCCCTCTGTATGCTGAGCACTTCGGGCAAACTTAAAGATTAACTTAAGAATAGTAAGGCAATAATACATAGTTCACATCGTCATTAGATGAGTTAGGGTGAGCACAGGATAATTAAATATTATATCAGGTGATGCTACATAAGAACATAAGAAAGAAACTCTGCAACAGGCCTACTGGCCTATGCGAGGCAGGTCCAATTCCCCCACTGGCTTAAGCCAATGCCTTGACCTAGTGAGGTCAGACACGTCACTTAAGGGAGGAGCACGGCATCCGACCTAGTAGCACAAGCTAGTCAGGTCCAACTCACACCCACCCACACCTACTCATGTATTTATCTAACCTATTTTTAAAATTACACAACGTCTTAGCTTCTATGACGGTACTCGGGAGTTTGTTCCACTCATCCACAACGCTATTACCAAACCAGTCCTTTCCTATATCCTTCCTAAATGTGAAATTTTCCAGTTTAAAGCCATTGATGCGAATCCTGTCTAGGCTAGATATTTACATCCCCTTTATTAATTCCTGTTTTCCATTTATACACTTTAATCATATCCCCCTAATTATACGCCTTTCCAGAGAGTGCAGATTCAGGGCCCTCAGTCTTTCCTCATAGGGAAGATTTCTGATACATGGGATCAACTTTGTCATCCTCCTTTGTATTTATATTTCCAGTGTATTTATATCCATTCTGTAATACGGTGACCAAAACTGCGCAGCATAATCTAAATGAGGCCTAACCAAAGATATATAGAGTTGAAGAACACCTGAGGAATTCTATTATTTATACTTGCTATGAAGCCAAGAATTCTGTTAGCTTTATTGTGAACACTTATGCACTTTCGTCTTAGTTTCAGATTACTGCTTACCAGAACTCCTAAATCCTTTTCGCAATCACTAATATTAAGATCTACATTTAGTTTATATGTGGCATGGTTATTTTCCTTCTCAACATTTAGAACTTTGGATTTGTCTATATTAAACTGCATCTGCCACTTCACCGACCACTGCATCAGTCTATTCAAATCATCCTGGAGTGCTCTAATGTCCTCATTAGAATGAATTGGACGGCCTATTTTGGTGTCATCAGCAAATTTGCTTGTGTCGCTATCTATTCTCTCATCTGTCGTTTATGTAGATTGTGAACAAGGGGCCCAACACCGCTCGTGACGTGTCCCCATTCTGATTTCTCTCCATTTATGCAAACCCTCTGCTGACTATTTGTCAACCATGCCTCTACCCAGGAAAAAATTTCTCCACCTATTCCGTGTGCCTTAAGTTTCCTCGATAGCCTCTGATGTGGAACTCTATCGAAAGCCTTACTGAAGTCCCTATACACAATATCATACTCAGTACCATAATCTACCTCCTCAAATACCTTAGTGAAGAAAGCGTGTTGTTTTAAAATATAAAAAAAAAAAAGTGAAGAAAGTTAGTAAATTCGTAAGACAGGAACATCCCTTTGTAAAACCGTGCTGAGATTCATTAATCAATTTATTCCTTTCAAGATGGCTACGAATTGCTTCGGCAATTATAGAATCCGTAAATTTTCCCATTATGGAGGTCTATAGTACGAAGCTAAGGACTTGTCACCTGCCTTGTAAATAGGTATTACATTTGCCATTTTCCACTCATCAGGCACTGTGCCAGTTTGTAGTGATATGTTGAAAAGATTAGCCAAAGGTATGCTAAGTTCCTCCTTGCATTCCTTTAACACCCTTGCAAACAGTTCATCAGGGCCTGGGAATGTTAGGTTTTAATTTCTCTATTTGTCTGAGGACCATGTCACTAGTTACCACAATCGTGCATAGTTTATTATCGTCCTGTTGTACATAATCTATTATTTCTAGAATTTCGCTAGTATTTTCCTGGGTAAAAACTGAGAGGAAGTATTGAAAATTTCACACATCCTTATCACTGTCAGTGATCGGACTTGAGTTACTCTTAAGTGATCCTATCTTGTCCCAAATCTTACTTCTGTATACCTGAAAGAACCCTTTTGGGTTAGTCTTCGAATCCCTTGTGACCTTAGCCTCATAATTCCTTTTTGCTTTTCTTATTCCTTTTTTTTTCTTTCTTTAATTGAATATATTGATTTCTTAACTGCCCATCCCCTCTTATGATACTCCTATATATGCCTCTCTTTTGACCAATGAGATATTTTAATCTATTGTTCATCCATTTGGGATCATTTTTGTCAGATCTAATTTTGCTACTCAGAACAAAAGTTGTCTGGGCAGCTAGAACTATGCTCTGAAAAACGTCATATTGGCAACCAAGACCACCTACCTGAGCCATAGTCAGGTTATCCCAATTTAGCCCACCCAGGTAATTTTTCAGGCCCATGAAATCGGCCAAGTGAAAGTCTGGGACAGATATCTGATTGCAGTTATCTGGGTAATTCCATGATATACTGAAACTAAGTGATTTGTGATTGCTTTCCCCAAGCAAGAACCAAGTCAAGTAGACTGTTTCCTCTAGTTGGTTCTGTCACAAACTGGTTTAAAAAGCAATGAACCGTATCAAGAAAGTCACTAAACTCCAGACTTCCAGTCACATTGTTCCAATCAATTTGTCTAAAGTTAAAATCTTCCATTAATACAACATTTTCATATCTAGACACCTTATGAATTCCGTCCCATAACAGCTTACTGCACTCCCTATCAAGGTTTGGGGGCCTATAAATCACACTCAAAATTAATTTGTCACGTCCCTCGAGAAACTGTAGCCAAATAGATTCTGTGTCCGATGTTTCTAATCTTATATCATGTCTAAGACAATTTAAATTTTCTCTGACATACATCGCCACTCCAACACCCTTCCTCTTGACCCTATCAGATTGGAATAGTTTATAACCCTGTATGTTGCATGTCTTGTAAGACTGTAGTGTGTCTTGTAAGACTGTAGTGTGTCTTGTAAGACTGTAGTGTGTCTTGTAAGACTGTAGTGTGTCTTGTAAGACTGTAGTGTGTCTTGTAAGACTGTAGTGTGTCTTGTAAGACTGTAGTGTGTCTTGTAAGACTGTAGTGTGTCTTGTAAGACTATAGTGTGTCTTGTAAGACTGTAGTGTGTCTTGTAAGACTGTAGTGTGTCTTGTAAGACTGTAGTGTGTCTTGTAAGACTGTAGTGTGTCTTGTAAGACTGTAGTGTGTCTTGTAAGACTGTAGTGTGTCTTGTAAGACTGTAGTGTGTCTTGTAAGACTGTAGTGTGTCTTGTAAGACTGTAGTGTGTCTTGTAAGACTGTAGTGTGTCTTGTAAGACTGTAGTGTGTCTTGTAAGACTGTAGTGTGTCTTGTAAGACTGTAGTGTGTCTTGTAAGACTGTAGTGTGTCTTGCAAGACTGTAGTGTGTCTTGTAAGACTGTAGTGTGTCTTGTAAGACTGTAGTGTGTCTTGTAAGACTGTAGTGTGTCTTGTTATACTGTAGTGTGTCTTGTAAGACTGTAGTGTGTCTTGTAAGACTGTAGTGTGTCTTGTAAGACTGTAGTGTGTCTTGTAAGACTGTAGTGTGTCTTGTAAGACTGTAGTGTGTCTTGTAAGACTGTAGTGTGTCTTGTAAGACTGTAGTGTGTCTTGTAAGACTGTAGTGTGTCTTGTAAGACTGTAGTGTGTCTTGTAAGACTGTAGTGTGTCTTGTAAGACTGTAGTGTGTCTTGTAAGACTGTAGTGTGTCTTGTAAGACTGTAGTGTGTCTTGTAAGACTGTAGTGTGTCTTGTAAGACTGTAGTGTGTCTTGTAAGACTGTAGTGTGTCTTGTAAGACTGTAGTGTGTCTTGTAAGACTGTAGTGTGTCTTGTAAGACTGTAGTGTGTCTTGTAAGACTGTAGTGTGTCTTGTAAGACTGTAGTGTGTCTTGTAAGACTGTAGTGTGTCTTGTAAGACTGTAGTGTGTCTTGTAAGACTGTAGTGTGTCTTGTAAGACTGTAGTGTGTCTTGTAAGACTGTAGTGTGTCTTGTAAGACTGTAGTGTGTCTTGTAAGACTGTAGTGTGTCTTGTAAGACTGTAGTGTGTCTTGTAAGACTGTAGTGTGTCTTGTAAGACTGTAGTGTGTCTTGTAAGACTGTAGTGTGTCTTGTAAGACTGTAGTGTGTCTTGTAAGACTGTAGTGTGTCTTGTAAGACTGTAGTGTGTCTTGTAAGACTGTAGTGTGTCTTGTAAGTGTGTCTGTAGTGTGTCTTGTAAGACTGTAGTGTGTCTTGTAAGACTGTAGTGTGTCTTGTAAGACTGTAGTGTGTCTTGTAAGACTGTAGTGTGTCTTGTAAGACTGTAGTGTGTCTTGTAAGACTGTAGTGTGTCTTGTAAGACTGTAGTGTGTCTTGTAAGACTGTAGTGTGTCTTGTAAGACTGTAGTGTGTCTTGTAAGACTGTAGTGTGTCTTGTAAGACTGTAGTGTGTCTTGTAAGACTGTAGTGTGTCTTGTAAGACTGTAGTGTGTCTTGTAAGACTGTAGTGTGTCTTGTAAGACTGTAGTGTGTCTTGTAAGACTGTAGTGTGTCTTGTAAGACTGTAGTGTGTCTTGTAAGACTGTAGTGTGTCTTGTAAGACTGTAGTGTGTCTTGTAAGACTGTAGTGTGTCTTGTAAGACTGTAGTGTGTCTTGTAAGACTGTAGTGTGTCTTGTAAGACTGTAGTGTGTCTTGTAAGACTGTAGTGTGTCTTGTAAGACTGTAGTGTGTCTTGTAAGACTGTAGTGTGTCTTGTAAGACTGTAGTGTGTCTTGTAAGACTGTAGTGTGTCTTGTAAGACTGTAGTGTGTCTTGTAAGACTGTAGTGTGTCTTGTAAGACTGTAGTGTGTCTTGTAAGACTGTAGTGTGTCTTGTAAGACTGTAGTGTGTCTTGTAAGACTGTAGTGTGTCTTGTAAGACTGTAGTGTGTCTTGTAAGACTGTAGTGTGTCTTGTAAGACTGTAGTGTGTCTTGTAAGACTGTAGTGTGTCTTGTAAGACTGTAGTGTGTCTTGTAAGACTGTAGTGTGTCTTGTAAGACTGTAGTGTGTCTTGTAAGACTATAGTGTGTCTTGTAAGACTGTAGTGTGTCTTGTAAGACTGTAGTGTGTCTTGTAAGACTGTAGTGTGTCTTGTAAGACTGTAGTGTGTCTTGTAAGACTGTAGTGTGTCTTGTAAGACTGTAGTGTGTCTTGTAAGACTGTAGTGTGTCTTGTAAGACTGTAGTGTGTCTTGTAAGACTGTAGTGTGTCTTGTAAGACTGTAGTGTGTCTTGTAAGACTGTAGTGTGTCTTGTAAGACTGTAGTGTGTCTTGTAAGACTGTAGTGTGTCTTGTAAGACTGTAGTGTGTCTTGTAAGACTGTAGTGTGTCTTGTAAGACTGTAGTGTGTCTTGTAAGACTGTAGTGTGTCTTGTAAGACTGTAGTGTGTCTTGTAAGACTGTAGTGTGTCTTGTAAGACTGTAGTGTGTCTTGTAAGACTGTAGTGTGTCTTGTAAGACTGTAGTGTGTCTTGTAAGACTGTAGTGTGTCTTGTAAGACTGTAGTGTGTCTTGTAAGACTGTAGTGTGTCTTGTAAGAAAGTAGTGTGTCTTGTAAGACTGTAGTGTGTCTTGTAAGACTGTAGTGTGTCTTGTAAGACTGTAGTGTGTCTTGTAAGACTGTAGTGTGTCTTGTAAGACTGTAGTGTGTCTTGTAAGATTATAGTGTGTCTTGTAAGACTGTAGTGTGTCTTGTAAGACTGTAGTGTGTCTTGTAAGACTGTAGTGTGTCTTGTAAGACTGTAGTGTGTCTTGTAAGACTGTAGTGTGTCTTGTAAGACTGTAGTGTGTCTTGTAAGACTGTAGTGTGTCTTGTAAGACTGTAGTGTGTCTTGTAAGACTGTAGTGTGTCTTGTAAGACTGTAGTGTGTCTTGTAAGACTGTAGTGTGTCTTGTAAGACTGTAGTGTGTCTTGTAAGACTGTAGTGTGTCTTGTAAGACTGTAGTGTGTCTTGTAAGACTGTAGTGTGTCTTGTAAGACTGTAGTGTGTCTTGTAAGACTGTAGTGTGTCTTGTAAGACTGTAGTGTGTGTGACTGTAGTGTGTCTTGTAAGACTGTAGTGTGTCTTGTAAGACTGTAGTGTGTCTTGTAAGACTGTAGTGTGTCTTGTAAGACTGTAGTGTGTCTTGTAAGACTGTAGTGTGTCTTGTAAGACTGTAGTGTGTCTTGTAAGACTGTAGTGTGTCTTGTAAGACTGTAGTGTGTCTTGTAAGACTGTAGTGTGTCTTGTAAGACTGTAGTGTGTCTTGTAAGACTGTAGTGTGTCTTGTAAGACTGTAGTGTGTCTTGTAAGACTGTAGTGTGTCTTGTAAGACTGTAGTGTGTCTTGTAAGACTGTAGTGTGTCTTGTAAGACTGTAGTGTGTCTTGTAAGACTGTAGTGTGTCTTGTAAGACTGTAGTGTGTCTTGTAAGACTGTAGTGTGTCTTGTAAGACTGTAGTGTGTCTTGTAAGACTGTAGTGTGTCTTGTAAGACTGTAGTGTGTCTTGTAAGACTGTAGTGTGTCTTGTAAGACTGTAGTGTGTCTTGTAAGACTGTAGTGTGTCTTGTAAGACTGTAGTGTGTCTTGTAAGACTGTAGTGTGTCTTGTAAGACTGTAGTGTGTCTTGTAAGACTGTAGTGTGTCTTGTAAGACTGTAGTGTGTCTTGTAAGACTGTAGTGTGTCTTGTAAGACTGTAGTGTGTCTTGTAAGACTGTAGTGTGTCTTGTAAGACTGTAGTGTGTCTTGTAAGACTGTAGTGTGTCTTGTAAGACTGTAGTGTGTCTTGTAAGACTACAGAGATTATACATTGAGAGTTTAATCACTGAAATAGAAAATAGTTTTCTTCACTGCTGTTGAGCAGGTTATATTCAGCTAGTTATTGTGTATAACAAACACAGATCTTGCGAGAGTTGCACTGAAGTGAAGTTTGAGAGCAACGCTTGTATAAACCTTGCTCAATATAAACCTTGCTCAATATAAACCTTGCTCAATATAAACCTTGCTCAATATAAACCTTGCTCAATATAAACCTTGCTCAATATTAACCTTGCTCAATATAAACCTTGCTCAATATAAACCTTGCTCAATATAAACCTTGCTCAATATAAACCTTGCTCAATATTAACCTTGTTCAATATAAACCTTGCTCAATATTAACCTTGCTCAATATAAACCTTGCTCAATATAAACCTTGCTCAATATAAACCTTGCTCAATATAAACCTTGCTCAATATAAACCTTGCTCAATATAAACCTTGCTCAATATAAACCTTGCTCAATATAAACCTTGCTCAATATTAACCTTGTTCAATATAAACCTTGCTCAATATAAACCTTGCTCAATATAAACCTTGCTCAATATAAACCTTGCTCAATATAAACCTTGCTCAATATTAACCTTGTTCAATATAAACCTTGCTCAATATAAACCTTGCTCAATATAAACCTTGCTCAATATAAACCTTGCTCAATATAAACCTTGCTCAATATAAACCTTGCTCAATATAAACCTTGCTCAATATAAACCTTGCTCAATATAAACCTTGCTCAATATAAACCTTGCTCAATATAAACCTTGCTCAATATAAACCTTGCTCAATATAAACCTTGCTCAATATAAACCTTGCTCAATATAAACCTTGCTCAATATAAACCTTGCTCAATATAAACCTTGCTCAATATTAACCTTGTTCAATATAAACCTTGCTCAATATAAACCTTGCTCAATATAAACCTTGCTCAATATAAACCTTGCTCAATATAAACCTTGCTCAATATAAACCTTGCTCAATATTAACCTTGCTCAATATTAACCTTGCTCAATACTAACCTTGCTCAATATAAACCTTGCTCAATATAAACCTTGCTCAATATAAACCTTGCTCAATATAAACCTTGCTCAATATAAACCTTGCTCAATATAAACCTTGCTCAATATTAACCTTGCTCAATATAAACCTTGCTCAATGTAAACCTTGCTCAATATAAACCTTGCTCAATATAAACCTTGCTCAATATAAACCTTGCTCAATATTAACCTTGCTCAATATTAACCTTGCTCAATATTTACCTTGCTCAATATAAACCTTGCTCAATATAAACCTTGCTCAATATAAACCTTGCTCAATATAAACCTTGCTCAATATAAACTGACTTTCAATTTTAATGTATTAAAATAATTCTAAAGTCACTCTTGGTTTATTAAAAGTGTGTGTGGTGTGTGGTGTGTGTGTGTGTGTGTGTGTGTGTGTGTGTGTGTGTGTGTGTGTGTGTGTGTGTGTGTGTGTGTGTGTGTGTGTGTGTGTGTGTGTGTGTGTGTACTCACCTAGTTGAGGTTGCGGGGGGTCGAGTCCGAGCTCCTGGCCCCGCCTCTTCACTGATCGCTACTAGGTCACTCTCCCTGAACCGTGAGCTTTATCATACCTCTGCTTAAAGCTATGTATGGATCCTGCCTCCACTACATCGCTTCCCAAACTATTCCACTTACTGACTACTCTGTGGCTGAAGAAATACTTGTGTGTGTGTGTGTGTGTGTGTGTGTGTGTGTGTGTGTGTGTGTGTGTGTGTGTGTGTGTGTGTGTGTGAGTATGTGTGTGTGTGTGTGTGTCAGTCTTGTTTTAAAACAGTGCGCGTCAATAGAACTGTAAACATTTCTATATGTCAATATTTCTGAATTAAACACTATTTGCGTCAATTTTACCGTATTACATAAGAACATAAGAACATAAGAAAGGAGGAACGCTGCAGGAGGCCTGCTGGCCCATACTAGGCAGGTCCTTTACAATTCATCCCACTAACAAAACATTTGACCAACCCAATTTTCAATGCCACCCAAGAAATAAGCTCTGATGTGAAAGTCCCACTCAAATCCAACCCCTCCCACTCATGTACTTATCCAACCTAAATTTGAAACTACCCAAAGTCCTAGCCTCAATAACCCAACTAGGTAGACTGTTCCACTCATCAACTACCCTATTTCCAAACCAATACTTTCCTATGTCCTTTCTAAATCTAAACTTATCTAATTTAAATCCATTACTGCGGGTTCTCTCTTGGAGAGACATCCTCAAGACCTTATTAATATCCCCTTTATTAATACCTATCTTCCACTTATACACTTCGATCAGGTCTCCCCTCATTCTTCGTCTAACAAGTGAATGTAACTTAAGAGTCTTCAATCTTTCTTCATAAGGAAGATTTCTAATTCTATGTATTAATTTAGTCATCCTACGCTGAATGTTTTCTAACGAATTTATGTCCATTAAAACAACATTTGCGTCAACATTACTGTATTTAAAACATCTGCATCAACATTACTGTATTTAAAATAACATTTACGTCAACATTACTGAATTTAAAACAACATCTGCATCAACATTACTGTAGTTAAAACAACACTTGCGTCAACATTACTGTAGTTAAAACAACACTAGTGATAAATAGAATTGTTTTGAAATGCTTCACCATTATCAAGACAAAATGAAGTTTATACACAAGAAATAACTATATACCGTGGCGTGAACAACATCCGGATAACCCACGATTTATAGAGGAAACTTTAGAGACTAAGTTACACGAACTCTCAGGCCTTGTACCGTTTTCTCTCACTTGGGTCTTGATGTGGTGTGGATTAGATGTGAATCGTACAAGCCACGGTGTTGGTACTGTTATTCTTCTATTTATCTTATACACAAGCTAGAGACTATGGTACTGGTCAAGGCTACGAGGATCATCACAATTCTTCAGGTACACAAAAAATTAATTCCATTCGTCAGTTTTTATGTCTTGGTCCAATGTACAGTCATAATAAGCCATACTACATACTCCGTGAACATGAAGACACACAGCTTGCTAAACAAGCTGATATAGCAACGTTTCGCTCTACGTTGGGTTTTATCAAGGCACGACTTAAAGCTCTACACACATCGAAAGGATGTCTCTGTAGAATTTAATTCTGTCAACTTGTGTCTTCATGTTCACACTGGCTGACAAAAATACCATTTCACCCCATGAACATTTGCCGAGTAAATACCAAACATGATGATGAGATATTAGGAAATAAAGTTTGGGGTTGTGCAGGTTACTTGTGTCTTCACGGCAACCGTGTAGTCGACACACTTCAAGCCCAGTGAACCAAATTCGTACACCCCTTTGCGGCGTGGTTATTCCACAACTAACCCAAAAATTGAATATAAATGTTTGGACGACGTTTCGGGCCGTCTTGGGACCCTTATCAGGTCGTGGATTGAGAATGGTTCAGGAAGGATCGAAACGTGTAATGATTTGTCTCGCTGTCCCCAACCTGTGGGCTAGTTGTGAACTGTACCAGCCACGATGTTGTGACTATTTTTTCCTTGCGGTATATATACATTATATATATATAAATAAATATATATATATACATATGTATATACATATATATATAATATATATATACATTATATATATATATAATATATATATATATACATTATATATATATAATATATATATATATACATTATATATATATAATATATAAATATATACATTATATATATATAAATATATATATATATATATATATATATATATATAAATATATATATATATATATATATAATATATATATATATATATATATATATGCAATAAGATCACAGTAAACAGGTGATTTCAAAATATGCAAAACAACCACTCTGAAAGAATAGAGAAATTCCAAGCGCTTTCGTGACTACTCACATTATCAAGGAACTAGTTCCTTGATAATGTGAGTAGTCACGAAAGCGCTTGGAATTTCTCTATTCTTTCAGAGTGGTTGTTTTGCATATATATATATATATATATATATATATATATATATATATATATATATATATATATATATATATATATATATATATATATATATATATATATATATATATATATATATATATATATATATATATATATATATATATATATATATATATATATATATATATATATATTGTAATATATATATATATATATATACATTATTTATATATATATATATATATGTATATATATATATATATATATATATTATAATATATATATATATATATATAATAGGTGGTAAGTTATTAAATGCTGTAAAGAGTTTTTATGAGGATAGTGAGGCTCAGGTTAGGGTGTGTAGAAGAGAGGGAGACTACTTCCCGGTAAAAGTAGGTCTTAGACAGGGATGTGTAATGTCACCATGGTTGTTTAATATATTTATAGATGGGGTTGTAAAGGAAGTAAATGCTAGGGTGTTTGGGAGAGGGGTGGGATTAAATTATGGGGAATCAAATTCAAAATGGGAATTGACACAGTTACTTTTTGCTGATGATACTGTGCTTATGGGAGATTCTAAAGAAAAATTGCAAAGGTTAGTGGATGAGTTTGGGAATGTGTGTAAAGGTAGAAAGTTGAAAGTGAACATAGAAAAGAGTAAGGTGATGAGGGTGTCAAATGATTTAGATAAAGAAAAATTGGATATCAAATTGGGGAGGAGGAGTATGGAAGAAGTGAATGTTTTCAGATACTTGGGAGTTGACGTGTCGGCGGATGGATTTATGAAGGATGAGGTTAATCATAGAATTGATGAGGGAAAAAAGGTGAGTGGTGCGTTGAGGTATATGTGGAGTCAAAAAACGTTATCTATGGAGGCAAAGAAGGGAATGTATGAAAGTATAGTAGTACCAACACTCTTATATGGGTGTGAAGCTTGGGTGGTAAATGCAGCAGCGAGGAGACGGTTGGAGGCAGCGGAGATGTCCTGTTTAAGGGCAATGTGTGGTGTAAATATTATGCAGAAAATTCGGAGTGTGGAAATTAGGAGAAGGTGTGGAGTTAATAAAAGTATTAGTCAGAGGGCAGAAGAGGGGTTGTTGAGGTGGTTTGGTCATTTAGAGAGAATGGATCACAGTAGAATGACATGGAAAGCATATAAATCTATAGGGGAAGGAAGGCGGGGTAGGGGTCGTCCTCGAAAGGGTTGGAGAGAGGGGGTAAAGGAGGTTTTGTGGGTAAGGGGCTTGGACTTCCAGCAAGCGTGCGTGAGCGTGTTAGATAGGAGTGAATGGAGACGAATGGTACTTGGGACCTGACGATCTGTTGGAGTGTGAGCAGGGTAATATTTAGTGAAGGGATTCAGGGAAACCGGTTATTTTCATATAGTCGGACTTGAGTCCTGGAAATGGGAAGTACAATGCCTGCACTTTAAAGGAGGGGTTTGGGATATTGGCAGTTTGGAGGGATATGTTGTGTATCTTTATATGTTTATGCTTCTAGACTGTTGTATTCTGAGCACCTCTGCAAAAACAGTGATAATGTGCGAGTGTGGTGAAAGTGTTGAATGATGATGAAAGTATTTTCTTTTTGGGGATTTTCTTTCTTTTTTGGGTCACCCTGCCTCGGTGGGAGACGGCCGACTTGTTTAAAAAAAAAAAAAAAAAATATATATATATATATATATATATATTATATATATATATATATTATATATATATATATATATTATATATATATATATATGTGTGTGGGACAAATTGCCTCGGGGAAATGGATAAGAAGGCTTCAAGGAAAAATATTTGGATTTTTTCCTGAAATTATTTGAATATTCCACTTCTCCTATTGTCCCATCTTTTTATTTTACCAATAGGTATATTTTATTACGCAATATGGTACACAAGACTTAAAAGATACATTGATGGTGCAAAGATGACATATACAGTACATGAGGTTTGATGAATACATTACAAGTACATACTGCTACGTGTTTATCAAAAATTACAATATAAAAGTCTCATCTAGCTCCTCAGAGCTGGGACGCGTACCCGGGATACAGCAGGCATTACCCCTCTCAACAGCTGCAACACTGAGTCGCTGCAACAGAAAACTTTGCACTGGGATCCCTAGTTACATTAATGAGTCTTTTGACTAGCTCCTTAAGGAACTAGATGCTCTCTTTCCCCATGGGCCAAGGGTCTCTGAGGATATGGGAACGAACATAGTGATGGACATGTTAGCCATATTTTCTAGACTTCTGGGACTCCCTGAAGCTGGTAGCTGCCCCTCCTTCCTCCCTAGTGTATTGAAGATAGGTACTAGCCAGTGTGGATGCACATGTGTAGTCCCACACCACCTGTTTGCCGTCTGTCCATGCTTGAAGGGTGATACCATCTGGGCGCTGTTACTTGCCATTACATCTGCATTGTTTGGGTGGCTACCTTATTGCTGGGCATTCGGCTGTTGCGAGGCTCTTCTTGATGTTATTAACCTTCATACCTTGCCATCTTTCCCTCGGATCTACGTTCTGGCGATTCACTGCCGCAAATACACCTGTGTTCAGAGAGGATAGGGGCGGCAAGGTGAAGGGCAACACAAATGCGGATGGTTTGTTGGTCGAGGAGTGTGCTAAGGGAGGAAGGGGTTGGGGATAGCTAAAAGGAAATCCCAGGCATATGGAGCTCTCACTGCTAGGAGGCGAGTTCAATCCTTCCCCGGCACACTCTGAAGAACTGTTGAAGCTAGATTCTCCTATAGTCTTCGCTTACTTAAACATTTGTTTTTATCCTCTGCCTTAAAGAAAGACGCGCAGAGTTGGTGTTTACAATGATACTGTGTGTGATGAACCCATGTTTTTATCCTATGTCCAGAAGGTTGCATCCCAGAGCCAGTATTTGCATAGCTTCTTGCATACGTGTTGGCTATATGTAAACATACCTGCACTTTGTACACAGAAAGTGAAAGATTTCTTTGGACTTGGCTTGTGGTAGTTTTCTTTGCCCTAAACATCTGAAGCAGACTGCTTTTTATCGTTTTTGGAACGTTTGCCGGATTTAATAGAACTATACTAGACAGGATTTCTGCGTTGTGTTTAGCGTGACGGAGGATCGAACCTCTGTCACGCCTTCTCCTGAATAACCCACAGAGGATTCGTGCTTCACGCAAGTATAAAAATCGGCATAGTAGTTTGGGTGTGCCGCCTCGGTTTCATTTTTTCCATGCTATGAATTTCATTACGTTGTGCGTCTCCGACTCCACCTGGGTCCTTGATAGCAGCGTTCAGTTATCCTGCTGGAGACCCTTCACAGGGGGTTCTTGATTCTTGTGAATGGCTCTTGATCTGAACTGAATGCTTTTCCGATTTACTTCTCAATGCCAAGATATTGCATGACTCTTTCTCGATTAACTCTTCCCCATAAATGTAATTTAAATCTTGTTGGGAGTGCTCGTTCCATTTTCCATTTCCGCTCACATCTCGCCAATGTGTTCCCAGACACCGAGAGGCAGGTCACAGCACAGTTAAATCCACATAGCCTCCTGGTGGCAATGTTGAAAAACAAACACACGTTCCGAAAGAAGCTGTTATTGAGGATAACGTTTCTCTCTGTATAGAACCTCAAGTATTGTCGAGTTATCGTCATTTGTAATAATGTTGGGTAAAAGGAGACAAGCGCATCTAATGCCATAGTAAAATGTCGCACGAGCTGCATTTGTGTTCTCTTACCTAAAATATCGTAATTGGATTAAGCTCTGATAAATCAAAATGCCCTCCCAATAAGTGCTTGTTTTGCATACTTGTGTGCGTGTGTGTTTTTGCCTGAAGTGAATCCCACATGTAGATAACCAAACAACGCCGGTGATATTATTATACATTTCGACCATCAACTGGAGTCATCACTGGCAAGTTCTACTGATGAGAACTCCAGTTGTGAATTGAAATGTGCAGTCTCATTTCCACTGCTGTTTTCTTGTCTAAATATAAGTTATTCTTCAACATCGACATGTGTTCATTACGCATTTATTATCGACACATTTCATTATCATCACTTGTATGTGTCCGCAAAGCCATCGTCGTGAGGACCTTCAGGCCACGACGAGTAAGTATGGTAGGAAGTCACTGTGTACAGACCAATGGTTTATTTTTAAGTAGAAAACACTTCTGCAAGACTAAAACACTTTATTAAGAAATAGTTCGTCAATCCAGTCAGTGAAACATTCCTTTATAAAAGCTTCTTGTATTCCACAAGTTTCTTTTTTTTTCACGTTTTGTCGGTATACCAATACCAGTTTCCTGTAACTTTTATTAATGGGGTTCGTTTATTTAGGCTTTATTTTAGAAAATAAAGTTTTGGGTCTGCACAAAGTGCCTTTCTACCAGATTTGTCAGGTAAGTCTGGCTTCTCAAGAGACACAAGATGAGGCTTCAGAGTCGAGAAACTAAAGAATCACAGATGGGGAGGAGGGAAATACGAACACTTCTAACAAACAACACGGTGCGTGGTTCACCCTTCCATGGGGGACTAGGTGAGGCTGCTGAGAAACCGTGCCTTCATGGTGGCGAAGTCAGTGTAGTCGTTGTCGGGGAAGAATTCAGGCACGGGCAGCGTGGCATTGAGTATGATACCGACCAAAATCAGCGTCACGTAAACGAAGAGAGACACCCACCAACAGACACGCTCCCAGCGTCGCAGCTTCAGGTTCCTCAGCATGTTGATGCCGACGAGCAAGCCAGCGACTGCGCCTGCCAGGTGGGCCATGTGGCCAGTCTGTACCAGGAAAGAACATAAAAATGGAGGAACACTGCAGCAGGCCTACTGGCTCATACAAGGCCCTTATCAAAACCAACCATTCCCACCCAGGCAAGAAAGTCGCAGGAGAAAAAAGTAACAATACAAACCTAACCTAACAGTTTATATATATGTAATGGCAGGATATTATGTAAGATGTTTTCAAACTCTACATGACATGTATTGTCAATAAATGACCGACTTAAATGATTTTGTTTCATTGTTTTACCTTGCTTAAGAAAATGAATAAAACGTGATGCTTTTACAAAATGAATTGTGTTGTCAACATGTACAAGTCATGTACTGTCAGTTAATAACTGATTTATAATATTTTTATTACCTTAATTGTTTATGGTATTTAAACAAAATGTGACCTTTTTTCCTAACCAAAATTGTGTCTTTGGTTCAGGACACCTTTCCACCGACCCACTTGTCCAACCCTTTCCCAAAGTTACCCAAGTATTTGCTACCATACCTCAGGTATTAATCAAACCCAAATGTCTGGTGGAGACAACAGCAGTTTACCTGGAGTTTACCTGGAGAGAGTTTCGGGGGTCAACGCCCCCGCGGCCCGGTCTGTGACCAGGCCTCCTGGTGGATCAGCGCCTGATCAACCAGGCTGTTGCTGCTGGCTGCACGCAAACCAACGTACGAGCCACAGCCCGGCTGATCAGGAACTGACTTTAGGTGCTTGTCCAGTGCCAGCTTGAAGACTGCCAGGGGTCTGTTGGTAATCCCCCTTATGTGTGCTGGGAGGCAGTTGAACAGTCTCGGGCCCCTGACACTTATTGTATGAAGACAGTTTGCGAAAAAGGCACAAAATTATTTTTTATTTGTGTAGGCCTTTGACCAAACAATGTTTTTTTTTAAGTACTTGAGGAAGTTGGTTTTCAGTTGACATTAAACATTTAACATATAATGATAATAATTATTTGTGTTGAGGGTTTATTGTTATGAGGTTTTTGTTGATTTTTAATAATATCCTGGTTTTGTTAGTTTTAAGTTATTGCGGTTCAGTCTTTTGACCCATTGTGTACCTCTTTATCCTTGTTTTTGTTTGTTGTGCATATATTTTTTTATGTTTGTGAGCGCTGAGTCCCTCAGCTGAGGAACTAACCACGTCTTCAAGGGTGATGGACTAATTACATCGTCTTTACATCTCTACTGCTTCTGCTGTCTCCTGTACTTGACTGAAGAAGATTAGTGTGTAGGCGAAACATTTCGGAACACAGATACCTAACTGTTGCACATGTCTTAATTATTAACTTGTCAGCATTGTATACCATTAAGATATTCAGAAGGATGATGCCGGTATCCACTACACTGTTAAATGTCATTCGATGTATTATTACTTTATTATTATTATTTTTATTATTATTATTATTTGGATCTACCCTTCTTTGTGCTGAATGACCAACACGATATAAGTGTTTCACCTAAAGACATTTTAACTCACGTTGGACTGCACCGAGCTACCGTAGGAGTCCCATAGGGCGTAGGAAACATCAGCCACCGTCACCACCAGACACAGCACCAGCTGCACCCACCGAAACTGCATCTCTGACCAGTTCTGTAGGAAGAATGACAGTGTTATACTGCAGACCTTTAAAGAGGACCTGGTATAAACCTTGGTAATAGATACCGACAAAGTGATATAGAAAGACACGTGAGCAAACGCTGGGATACGTTAGAAATGATCAGGGTCCCTGGACCTGGGAGTAAGCACAGTGCCTACCATATCGCCAGAGACTTGCGTCACTTCTGTGGCCAATGCTCGCCTGGTATATCAAAGTTGTAGCCTTCAGGAATCTTAACAGAGAGTCATTCGGGTGGTTTATACAACATATGGCAAGCCCATCTTGGAGGACGCAGCACCACTGTGGAGCCCACACCTGAGGAAGCATGTTAAGAAACTCGAGAGAGTGCAGATGTAACCAGACTACTTCCAGAGCCAAGGATTATGAGCCAGGAGGAAAGATTTAAAGAATTAAAACTAACGACCCTGGAGGACAGAGGCACCAGAGGAGACATGATAGCACTATGCGAAATACTCAGAGGTATTGACAGGACAAACGGGGATAGGCTGTTGTAGAGGCAGGAAACAGGAATTCAGGGGCAAAACTGGAAGCTAAAGACACAGATAAGTCACAGGGATGTCAGGAAGTATTTCTTCAGCTTCAAGGCAGTCGTGTAGTGGAATGACCTCGACGAAGAAGTGATAGTGGCAGACTCCATGCATAGTTTTAAGAACAGGTACGATATGGGCTACCTGCCACCTGGAGTCTACATGGAGGGTATTCCGGGGATCAACGCCTCCGCGGCCCGGTCTATGACCAGGCCTCCCGGTGGATCAGGGCCTGATCAACGAGGCTGTTAGTGCTGGCCGCACGCAATCCAAATTACGAACCACAGCCCGGCTGATCCGGCACCGTGTTTAGGTATCTGTCCAGCTCCCTCTTGAAGACAACCAGGGGCCGAAGAGATTAAGAGCGAATCTGACAAGCGGTAAGTTGCGTGGTAGAGGTCAGGAGCTAAGGTTCGACCTTGCAACCACATGTAGGTTAATACACACACACAGGAAGCAGGATCCATACATAGCTTTAAGAAGAGATTTGATAAAGCTTATGGAGCAGGGAGAGAGTGGACCTAGTAGCGACCAGCAAAGAGGCAGGGCCAGGAGCTGTGACACGACCCCTGCAACCACAAATAGGTGAACACACACACACACCATAAATTCAGACACAAAAGAGGTGGTAAACGGACATAAGACTTGAAAAGAAATAAAGAAAAATACAAAGAACAAACAGAAAAGTTTTACCAAATCCTTTCTGTGTGATGGAACACGACTGGGGGAAAGTTCTTACTTTGTGCAGTGTGAGATCAGGGCAGCCAGCCAGTGTTAGGTCAGGTTCGTCAGGAAACAGGACAAGTGTTTCCTGACGCTGGTTTTATATGAGGACCCATTGGTGGAGCTTTTGGTCATCTGACCGAGGCCTTCCGCTGGCTTACCCGTCAACCCCTTTAAAAACTATAGTTATAATTATAACCATTTTTCCAGCCAGTGTAGTGCGTCAAGTTTTGATCAAATATACCTGACGCACACGGATAGTTATATGTTAATAAACAGGGATTTATAAGGAATGTGCTAGAGGAGAGAGTACAGGAGTGAGCATGCGTTAAATTGTATACATACATACATAGGAGTGTATATTTCTATGTATTTATATGCTGAGAGGCTACATAAGTGTTTTAGGGGTGAAGTATTTTTAACTGGTAATGAACTGTTTACATGCAGTCTTAATGATTCTCGTGTAGTCGAAAGGCTTTACTTCTGTTTAACCATCCTGGTAGATAGATTTCAAACTCAGCCAATCAATCATTTACTCTAAAAGGGATGAGGACATCGACACATGTGTAACATCTGGGTATCTTTACCCAGATGTTGCACATGTGTCTAATTTCTCATCTTGTTGGTATACCATTCATATGCACATCCTAAAAATGAACTAAACCCGTAAGAGAAACAGGGGAGTAGTTACTAACCAGCAGGAGGTTACCAATGTGAGCGTAGGTTATAGCGTACACTCCTCCAGAAGCCCCAGCCAGGAAGAAGTGTGGCTGAGTGACGGACTGAGCGAGGGAGCCAGCCAGTACCCCAGCCAGGTATATGGCACCCACTCTCCACCAGCCGTGCACTAACTCCAGCAGCAGCCCCAGCACCGTCTGCATCGCCAGATTCACCACCAAGTGCACGTAACTGCAACACATCATTGGAGGAGAATGCATTTGCTTGGACTAAAAATCTAATGTAGTACCACCTTAACAACACGTTATAAATTGGTCTTGGCGCAGTAACACCATGTTAATGGTATTGTGGAAAATTACATTTAGCTGAATGTATCATTATATACATAACAGTAAATGAACAAAGATAATTATTATTTATCAGTTAGACAAGTAGGAATTTGGGACACCTAGGTCGCAAAAAATGTCCCCCTTCGATACCTACCACTGTCATATCCACAAGTTGCTCTGGACCTATTAATCATAAATGAAATATACATCACCAGGAATGCTGGTTAATATATAAATTTGTGGACTGTATATTAAAAATAATAAATGTTTATAGATACACATTTATACAACAGAAGGAGAATATATCTTAATCATAACACTCACCAATTTGACTGGAGATTAATGTGTCATGTACAGGACCCCCTCTTTTGCCCACATTTATGAAGAATTTGCTGGCCAGAAATTAAACATAATTTAGACAGCTTATCTGAGGTTCCTGGAGTTGTCCTGTCCTGTCGCCTGATTCTCAAGTTATGCAGGAATGCACATCCAACAATTTCGCCTCCTATTTGAGAGGTGTCAATCCAATTTTAACCTCTAGAGCACGAAAAATTCTTCCCATTATACACAACGTTTGTTACTTCCATTCAAACAAAATGGCGACTGTCCCGTCTGCGCAGGCGCAGGTCCAGTTTCCCATTTTCCATAATATAATTCTTTTAAATACAGTATGGCCATCTATTTACATATAACTACTGTATTTCTAGAAAATATATACAGTATTTTCCACAGGTATAAATACCTTTTTACCTATACATTTTGTTATTTATCTGTATTTAGGTAAATAACTAAATGGTTATAATCATAACCATAATTTTTAAAGGGGTGGACCAATAAGGCAGAGGAAGGCCTCGGTCAGATAACCAAAAGCTCCAGCTGCGGGTCATCATCTGACTAAGACCTGGAGTTTACCTAGAGAGAGTTCCGGGGGTCAACGCCCACGCGGCGCGGTCTGTCCCGAGTCAGGAAACACTTGTCCTGTTTCCTGATGAACCTGACCTAACCTAAGCTTGCTGTGTATTTCGACTCTGTAGCCTCTGTTAACCCAGCAGTATACATGTACCTGACTCTCGGCACTGTATGACCCTTGTGGGTTTAGTGCTTAGTTTTGATTATAATAATAGCATGTACCTGAGTGATAATAGACTATAGTGGTTTGCATCCCGGGGAAGAGGAAAAAAACCTAATGGAAGTATGACAAGCTAATTGAGTAAGTAAATTTATTCATGTATACATAAATAGTTACACAAATTATCATATATAAAAATACATTATTATTATTATTATTATTGCGATTATTATTATTATTATTATTATTATTATTATTATTATTATTATTATTATTATTACTTCTTCAGGATAAACCAATCAATAGTCTATTCCATTTGCCTTAGGATCCCATTAAACGTTTTCTATCATTCTTGTGTAATAAAAGAAAATGCTATGGCTAACCTTGTGTCTTATTTATTTTAAGAAAATTAATAAGTAAGTTTATTTAGGTTCAAGTACACAAATACTGTTACACAAATTATTATACACAGTAGCATATGTGTAAATTACCTGGGATAACTCATAAAAATTAGACAATGTGACTTATTTCCATTAGAGTCCTTGGCCTATTTCTATTGTAAGTTTATTTAGGTACAGGTAAACGTCCAGGCTGAGGGACTGATTACCTCAAACTCCTCCTCTCCTTACACCTTTCTGATCTGTATTGGACTGATGAAGCCACTGTGTGGCGAAACGTTTCCTCAATAAAGATTCCCATATGTTGCATAAATGTCTCAATCTTCAACTCCCGTGCTGGTGAAAGGTATCTGGTACAACTCCCGGGCTGGTGAAAGGTATCTGGTACAACTCCCGGGCTGGTGAAAGAAACCTAAGTGGGAGGGTTGCAGTACACTATAGTGCCCCAGCTTGGCTTGCAGAAACAGAAGATACTTGTGTGTATCAGTAATTAAGTTTAATTAGGTACAGGTACACATACGTACAAGTATCATACAGTATAAATTACCAAGGACAACACAAAAAAAAATCAAAGCTACCCTTATTTCCATTGGGATCTTTCTAATATCTTATTTAAACCTTAAAAGTTAAACCAACTAAGTAACTCAGCTATGTGAAAAGCAGTTAAAATAAAAGGAGATATACTAGGAATAAGGTAATTGGTACATGTATGTAAGCTATACAGTGAAACACATATATACCGTCCTTCAACAGCCAGTGTGACTCGAGGCAAGCGAGGCTAATCAGGGCACTTAGTCATAACAATTACCCCCCAGAGACGCACAAAATTACAATTAAACATTATCAGAAAGTAACCACAACGTAACCTTTGTCTGACAGAGCAATTACAGAGAAGCTGCCATAAAGATCTGCTTCAGCCTGGTGACTCGAGTAAACACGGAAGAGGCGCTCACTGCAAGGGCGAA
Organism: Cherax quadricarinatus; assembly: GCF_038502225.1. Taxonomy (NCBI): domain Eukaryota; kingdom Metazoa; phylum Arthropoda; class Malacostraca; order Decapoda; family Parastacidae; genus Cherax; species Cherax quadricarinatus. Next base: position 19,124,921 of record NC_091344.1, read on the forward strand.
CAATACATAACTTAAAAAAATACAAATTCAGAGTTGTTAGGTAGACACATGTGCAACTAATGTGACATTTTAATAGTGGCACAATAAAAATGTCGCATTAGTTGCGCACGTGTTCTTGTACCAGAAGTATTGTCGGTAATTCTACCAACATTATTACAAATTCAGGGTTATATTGTACTTTATTTGCTAAACATAATTAAAAGAGCATAAAGATTGGGTGTGCAAATGGGGTTGTGGCCCAGATGGTAACGTTAATGATTTGTAGTTATGCCAGAGGTTCGACTCTTGGCACAGGCGTTTGTTGTAAGATTTTATATATATATATATATATATATATATATATATATATATATATATATATATATATATATATATATATATATATATATATATATATATGCTTAGTTCTACCTGGTGAGTGTTCCGGAGGTCAACACCCCCGCGGCCTAGTCATTGACCAGGCCTCCCGGTGGATCAGAGCCCTAATCAACCAGGGTATTGCTGCTGACCTCACGTAGTCCAACGTATGAACCACAACCGGGCTGATCGGGTACTGACTTCAGGCATCCGTCCAGCTCTCTCTGTAAATCGCGGTAGCACCTGCCTGGTAACGTCTGTAGCTCACTTAATAAACTGCGAGGTAAGATTACTAAATTTAAAGTACATCTCCCTCTTAGCCAGTACAGAATCAAGATTCAACTTCACTTCCACTGACTGGCCTACACTGGTTTAGCCCTTCACTAAAAAATAATGCTAGGTCTTACCCAGAGTGGATGAGTGCGTAGCTGAGGTAGCGCCAGGCTTCGTAGCGTCTGTATGGGTTGTAGATAAGAGGGGAATACATGGGTGCGGGTCCGGCGGCACCTATCTTAGTGTCCATCTCCACGGCGTAGTAGATGAACACTGCGATCTGTTGAAGACCACAGTTGTTATACCGTGCTGGTCACTGGTGAAGACGATAGAGATTACACCGTGCTGGTAACTTCCCAAGATCACAGATACCAATACATTGCTTACAGTCACTGAAGATATCTCTTTCCCTACACAGTGGTCGTAAAAGTTGATACACACACACACACACACACACACACACACAGACGAATCACAGGGATGTTAGGAAGTATTTCTTCAGCCACAGAGTAGTCAGGAAGTGGAATAGTTTGGGAAGCGATATAGTGGAGGCAGGATCCATACATAGCTTTAAGCAGAGGTATGATAAAAATCACGGTTCAAGTAGATGCATAGGGGTCCTGAACAGCAGAATGCATGTACCTGTGAAGGTGTCTTCACAAAATACAATTTCAACAACAAGAACATCAACTGGGACCAGGTAAACCATGTCCTAAACGTAACATGTTGGGAAGATGTCTTAAATGACATGGATCCAAACCAGTGCCTTGAAAGGATCAACTTCCTGGTAGCCAAAGCATGTTCTAGGCATATTCCCCTAAGAAAGAAAAAGAGCAGGAGTAAACTGGAGAGAAAAAGACGCTCCCTCTACAGAAGACGACGAAGAGTCACTGAGCTCCTCAGGAGTGCTAGAATATCTGATACACGAAAGGAGGCGCTGACCAGGGAAGTGGAAACTATCGAACTTAAGCTAAATGACTCTTACAGGAACCAGGAGAGGCAGGAGGAGCTTAAAGCTATTAGTGAAATTGAAAGAAATTCAAAATATTTCTTTTCATATGCCAAAAACAAGGCAAATACCACATCTAGTATCGGGCCCTTACTCAGACAGGATGGGACTTACACAGATGACAACAAGGAAATGAGTGAAATATTGAAATCCCAGTACGACTCTGTGTTTAGTGAACCACTAATCGGTCTGAGGATCGACGACAGAAATGATTTCTTCATGAATGAGCCTCAAAACTCCATAAATGTATGCCAGATTTCCGACATTACCCTAACTCCGATAGATTTCGAAAAAGCCATTGACAACATGCCTATGCACTCAGCCCCGGGCCCAGACTCGTGGAACTCTGTTTTCATTAAGAACTGCAAGAAACCCCTCTCGCGTGCCCTAAGTACACTATGGAGGAGGAGCTTGGACATGGGTGAAATTCCACAGTCACTTAAAACAACGGATATAGCCCCACTCCATAAAGGTGGCAGCAAAGCATTAGCTAAGAACTATAGACCAACAGCTCTGACGTCCCACATCATAAAAATCTTTGAAAGAGTGCTAAGAAGCAGGATTGCAAATCACCTGGATTCCCAAAATCTGCACAATCCAGGGCAACATGGGTTCAGGGCAGGTCGCTCCTGCCTCTCACAACTACTGGATCACTATGACATGGCCTTGGATTCACTGGAAGAAAATCAGAATGCAGATGTAATATACACAGACTTTGCAAAAGCATTTGACAAATGCGATCATGGCGTAATAGCCCATAAAATACGTGCTAAAGGAATAACTGGGAAAGTGGGGAGATGGATCTTCAACTTCCTAACAAATCGAACACAAAGAGTAATGGTCAACAGAGTTAAATCGGAGGCTGCCATAGTGAAGAGCTCTGTTCCACAAGGCACAGTACTCGCCCCCATCTTATTCCTTATCCTCATATCAGACATAAACAGAGATATACACCACAGCACCGTATCATCCTTTGCGGATGATACTAGGATCTGCATGAGGCTGTCATCTGCTGAGGACGCGGTTAACCTCCAAGAAGATATAAACAAAGTTTTCCAGTGGGCAACGGTAAACAATATGATGTTCAATGAGGACAAATTCCAACTACTCCGTTATAGAAAACTGGAGGAGATAATAACTAGAACAGAGTATACTACTGACTCCGGCCATACAATAGAGCGGAAAAATAATGTAAGGGACCTGGGAGTAGTAATGTCTGAGGATCTCACTTTCAAGGATCACAACAGTGCCACGATCGCAAGTGCAAAGAAAATGATAGGATGGATAATGAGAACTTTCAAAACGAGAGATGCCAAGCCCATGATGATCCTTTTCAAATCACTTGTTCTCTCTAGGCTGGAATACTGCTGTACATTAACATCTCCATTCAAAGCAGGTGAAATTGCAGATCTAGAGAGTGTACAGAGATCCTTTACTGCACGTATAAGTTCTGTCAAGCACTTTAACTACTGGGAACGCTTGGAAGCACTTGACTTGTACTCGTTGGAACGCAGGAGGGAGAGATATATCATAATCTACACTTGGAAAATCTTGGAAGGAATGGTCCCAAATCTGCACACAGAAATCACTCCCTACGAAAGTAAAAGACTGGGCAGGCGATGCAAAATGACCCCAATAAAAAGTAGGGGCGCCATTGGTACACTAAGGGAAAACACCATAAGTGTCCGGGGCCCAAAACTGTTCAACAGCCTCCCATCAAGCATTAGGGGAATTGCCAATAAACCCCTGGCTGCCTTCAAGAGAGAGCTGGACAGATACCTAAAGTCAGTGCCGGATCAGCCGGGCTGTGGCTCGTACGTTGGACTGCGTGCGGCCAGCAGTAACAGCCTAGTTGATCAGGCCCTGATCCATCGGGAGGCCTGGTCATGGACCGGGCCGCGGGGGCGTTGATCCCCGGAATAACCTCCAGGTAACCTCCAGGTAGTAGTGACCAGTGAAGAGGTGGGGCCAGGAGCTAGGACTCGACCCCTGCAACCTCAACTAGGTGAGTACAACTAGGTGAGTACACACACACACACACACACACACACACACACACACACACACACACACACACACACACACACACACACAAACACACACACACACACACACACACACACAAAGACAGGATGTTCCAGAGACTGGACACAGCAACAAGGGGACACAGTTGGAAGCTGAAGACACAGATGAATCAGAGGGATGTTAGGAAGTATTTCTTTAGTCAGGAAGTGGAATATTGGGAAGCGATGTAGTGGAGGCAGGATCCATACATAGCTTTAAGCAGAGGTACAAAGCTGGCTCAGTGAGAGTGACCTATTAGCGATCAGTGAAGAGGTGGGGCCAGGAGCTAGGACTCGACCCCTGCAACCTCAACTAGGTGAGTACAACTAGGTGAGTACACACACACACACACACACACACACAATTATCATTGCTGTGTTTACAAATGGTAAGTTTTGTATGAAGAAATTAAACATGTCAATTGAAATTTTAATCATTTTCAAGACTGAGAAAAAAATAATGTGTCAGAGAAACATGCAAACTTATCAAGTTTGTTCATTAAGTTTGAAGCAAAATCTATTATTTATGAAAAAAATAATAGCTTCTCTTCCAAGTGTAAATAAAAGTGTGTAGTGGGCTATGTGAAGCAAGTGAATAAAATTAATACAAGGCTTAATATGGATCTGGAGAACTCTAGTACAACCAGCAAGGATCTAGAGCTCTTCACCGGCACCAACATTGCTGGCCGGTGGTAGGTGGTGGACTGGTAGTTAGGGGTTGGCAGTGAGAGGTAATGAATGTTTAGCTCTGTAAAGACTGAGATTAGACAAACAGAGAAGGTAAATGACCTCGATGAGTGTGGTTGTGACCATGAAGAGCGCTGGTGGACAGCACTTGTACTCCTGCAGGTAGGTCCTGGTCACTGCGGTCCTCTCTTTCCGTGGGATGACACTGAGAGCTGCTGTGTTAAATGCGTGTCGCGACCTAGAGTACTCTGCTGATGCTTCTGCCTGGTGGGAAGAACACAGGGGTCAGTGCAAGATAATATATGTATACATAAATATACACTGTATGCAAAACAACCACGGGGGAGTTGAATGATAGCTCTAGGCCTTTCGTGTTGCAATCATCACATCAAGAGCTTGCAATGTTGCAAAAGAAAAGGAGGAATTCCAAGCAAATACATTCAGAACAAGCGTGTTTGGTTTGTACATAACGTATGTACTCAGGTACTCACATAACGCATGTACTCGTCGTAGTCTAAGTAACCATCCCGGTTCTTGTCTGCCTGACGGAGGATCTGCACCACCAGGGCGTTGGGGATGCTATCAGCGTCCTTGGTCTGCAGGATGCGATCCCTTAACAGCGCCAACGGGATCCTGCGACTCCTGTTGGGGTCTTGGAGGTTCCAGAACTCCTCACCGACCTGCAGGGTGTTGCCTCCCAGTATAGAAGGGCGCTGATATCAGGGAGAATAGGGAGAGAGAGAGAGATGGAGGGATTGAAGAAGAGACGGGTTAAAAAGGGAAGATAAGTGGGAATTAATGAGAAAAGGAGGGAGAATGAGAGAGATAGAATTATTAAGCCACACACTACTAGTATCATAAAACTACCTAAGATTACACGTAAATACACATAAGCATTACAATTACTACCAAAAAACATATACATTGAACAGCAAACAACTTACGCCACAAATAACCCACACCTTTATGGGCAATCTAAAAAGCATCCCAATATTTATAAGTCACACTATTTGACTAGTGGATAAGTCTAGGCTACGTCTGTCCAGCATACTAGTGAAACGTGCTTACAATATCTACGTTGTCCTGCGTTATCCTACGATACCTCTATACAGCGTACCACTATAGTGTTCCCACATATAGACGTACTCGGAGGCATTGTACAAATTTCTAGCAACGTAGAATCATTTGTCTATTTTTTAATATAACTCACACACACACACACACACACACACACACACACACACACACACACACACACACACACACACACACACACACACACACACACATACACATACACACAGTTTTTGCTCTAGCCACATCTATTTTAACAAATATTTTTTAATGCAACTCTTTTCAAATTATACTTAAAGAAATAAGAGATCTTTAAGAATTACAGTCAATCAGTTATATATATGCGTAAATCAGAGGAAATTACAGGCCTAAGTTGAGCTGCAAGACCAGATCAATTATACAGCTACAGATATGCATAAAGTATTGTAGAAATAAAGTATTGTATAAAGTCTTGTAGACAAAGTATTGTAGTATAAAGGTATTGTAGCAATAAAATATTTTAAAAATAAAAGTACTGTAGCGGAGAAATATACTCGTTAATGAAGCAGTGAGTGAAGGGCAGTGAGGTGGTTCCATCAGTGCCGGGGACCTCAACAGTCACCAAACTATTATCAACTGTCAAACTATCAAAGCAAAAATATATGAAGATTCTCACGGCTATAATGGAAAGAAAAAAAAAAGGTTTTGAGTGAAGCAAGTTTTAAATTACTGAGAAGCGGTGATTAAAAAAATATCAATTTAATCACCGCTTCTCAGTAATTTAAAATTTGCTTCACTCAAAACCTTTTTTTTCTTTCCATTATAACCGTGAGAATCTTCATATATTTTTGCTTTGATAGTTCAGTTGATAATAGTTTGGCGACTTGAGGTCCCCGGCACTGATGGAACCACCTCACTGCCCTTCACTCACTGCTTCATTAACGAATATATTAAATTGATATTTAATTGATATAAGTATATTAAATTGATATATTAAATTGATATTTAAGAGAATTTGTGTGTATTATATATATATATATATATATATATATATATATATATATATATATATATATATATATATATATATATACAGTGGTCCCTCGTTTTTCGTAATTAATCCGTTCCTGGAGGAGCTACTATAAACGAAATTTACGATTTGCGAATCAATTTTCCCCATAAGAAATAATGTAAATACAATTAATCCATTTCTGACACTCAGAAGTATTAAAACAAAAAAAATTTTACATGAAATATACATGTAGTACATAAACAATACAATGGGAAATGATGAATGAAACATTAACAGCATAACACTTACCTTTATTGGAGATTCTTCTTAGTGTATGGGAGACTGGAGGAGGAGAGAGATTGGATTGTTTACAGTTTGGAAGGGGAATCCCCTTCCAGCAACACCTCAGGTACCAATTGCTTCTCTGGGGTTGCTTCTCTTCTCTGTTTCTTAATGTTACTAGGACCACCTTGAGAGTCACTCTAGTCCTGTCTCGCAAAGTAACTGTGGAGAGAGCTCTGTTTCTGGCGTCTCTTTAACACTTCCCTAAAATGGTACAAGACTTTGTCACTGTACATATTTCTCACCTTCTTTACCACAGGCTTGGCACTAGGAGCTTTCTTTGGAGCCATGGTAGCTTATTTAGTACTTGCAAGCACTAAAATGAGTGGATTATGAAATATTTCGTAGGAGCACTTGAGGGGACCTTCACTCACTGGTAAACAATGCCAGACTGGCTGGGTAGGGAGGCCGTCCCGGCTCACACCTTGCGTAAGCGTCCTGGACGAACTCAGTCAACCTATGAAAAGCGAGTCCATGTTTATACGAAAATACTCCTATGATTGGCGAAATTTACGATTGACGAGAACTACGAAAAGCGAGGGACCACTGTATATACACACACACACACACACACACACACACACACACACACACACACACACACACACACACACGAGTGTTACACGATCACTTTTCTAATACTTACGTCACCTGGTTTAACGGGGTTGTAACCGACCGTCATGTTGAACGACTCGATACGAGACATATTGACCAATATATATTTTCTTTTCCTCTCTTCTTTGCTTCGTTCGCCCTTCCTTTCCTCGCTCTTCACTTGATCAGCTTCTTCTCCACGTGTATTTACCTCTTATCTTTGTTTTCTAATTAACTATATCGTCTTCCTTCATCATCGTAACTTGTTAACAGGCCTATACAGGAGGCTGTTTATTTTGGTTAGGTTTCATAGGCGCGTCGAGAGCTCGGTCTCTATCTGCATGTTAAGAGTACCTGATGCTGATTGATGCTTAGGTTTACAGATGAGTCAGTGTTGATCTCCTTGCATCTGATCTTGCTGGTTATGTTGAGGTTTAGTTACACAGATGAATGTGTCGACAGTGGGACCGTCTTCAAATTGTGAATGTTGTTAATGAGGTGATTTTTTTGTCACTCGTCTTACCTGTAGAGTTTAAAATGTGTTAAATTTTTCTGGTGATGTTACAAAATAGCAAGATTATAAAACAGATGTTAATGTATGGTAGACATAACCAACAAGATGAAGAATTAGACACATATGCAACATCTGGGAATCTTTATTTTAGACGTTTCGCCAACCAGTGGCTTTATCAATACAAATGCAAAGACAAAATGAGAAAACAGTATAACTTATAACTATATACAAAAGACGAAGTAATCTTTTTTTTATATTTTATTTAAAACCAATACAGATTAACATAAAAATAAAAAAACAGTATGGATCTCAATCAAATTAACTGACAAACGGATTGCACCTATATGCTGGCAAGATATTGCTGCCAAACATACAACAAGAACTTACGGCAAGAACACAGCTAAAAAAAAATACTGTCACAGGGTCATGAATTGACATATATACACATTCATTGATGCAAAACCTTACGTATATATAACTTGTACATATAACATGACATCTGACAAAGGCTCAGTACACTAGAACATAAAATATACAAAGAAGTTATATCAGTTAAATCCCATCCTTCGCATTAATCAAAAAACCAAAACCTAACATCATAATCTTACTAGAACATTTACATACGTATCCCTAACAATACAGCTTTACATATACCAACATACGAAAAAAAACATAAACCGTCTAGATATGTCTGAATACCATACAGACTAAAACTGAACATCAAGAACTTAGCATTGACACCAAACCGGTATCAGGGTACAGACCAGAATTATAAACTTTAAAAAGAATCGAATCATACATACATAAAGTATTACATAACGTCTGACCCATGATAAAGGCTCAATACAATAGAAAGGGATATATATATACACACACCCACACCCACACACACACACACACACACACACACACACACACACGTACACACAAAGGTTTGCAACAAGACTGGTCCCAGAGTTAAGAGGTATGTCCTATGAGGAGAGGTTAAGGGAAATCAACCTGACGACACTGGAGGACAGGAGAGATAGGGGGGACATGATAAAGACTTACAAAATACTGAGAGGAATTGACAAGGATGTTCCAGAGACTGGACACAGCAACACGGGGACACAGTTGGAAGCTGAAGACACAGATGAATCAAAGGGATGTTAGGAAGTATTTCTTCAGCCACAGAGTAGTCAGGAAGTGGAATAGTTTGGGAAGCGATGTAGTGGAGGCAGGATCCATACATAGCTTTAAGCAGAGGTACGATAAAGCTCATGGTTCAGGGAGAGTGACCTAGTAGCGACCAGTGAAGAGGCGGGGCCAGGAGCTTGGACTCGACCCCTGCAACCTCAACTAGGTGAGTACAACTAGGTGAGTACAAAATGTTTCACAAAATCACATTAATCAGATGCACTGTATGCACAAAGCTAAACAGTATTTAAGTATATCTCATCATGCAAAAACCCAGCACGTAACATAAATACAAACTAAAACACACTTCATATCGCAAAGAACTTATTACTCAAGAATCGTGTCATACAAGACTGATACACATCATAATTATACATAAAAAAAATCTACTATATTATACCTACATTCTGAAGTGTTATATCTATCATAACGAGACCTTGAGCTCTACATCCACACTTGGATATCATAAAGTCTCAATGAAAACCAGGAAACCATTCCGAACCCACATTCACAACACTCTCACGACCCCCCCTTCAGGAGGCGAGCCCGCTGTGACCCCCTGACTCCCTCCAACCTATGAAAACCCCGTCACTCACTCATTATCAATCACAGATTTACGAGAATCCCTAAAGTTAGCATTCTATACCCCTTTGAGAATGCCTGATCCCACCTCCTCCCATATAAATCTCTGTTACGACACATCGTACGATAGAACGTTACCGCAAGAACCTTTTATTTTTTTTTTATTTATTTCCAATTTGTGCACACATACAGAGGTACAAAAAAAATACAGATAAGAGCAGCATGCCAAAGCCACTTATACTATGCATAGCATTACGGGCTGGCTTAAAATTAACTTAAGATTAACTAAGCAATGATTATTATTATTATTATAATCAAAAAGAAGCGCTAAGCCACAAGGACTATACAGCGCTGCTACTAAGCAATGATGAAATCAGTGATAAAACATTAATGTAAACAGATAACTATAAAGCACAAGTGAGTATTACAAAGACAGGTCATATGGTTGCATTCAGTTAGGTAGTGATTCTGTTAGGTAGTGTATTTAAAAAATAATAAAGTTAGATTGGGTTTTAGGTTTAACATTTATGTGATATAATTGTGAGAAACATTTAAGATATACAATTTATAATGTTCAGTTATTCAGTATTTATTTGGTTTTGGGTGAGTAAGTGATCTTTGAGAAGAGACTTGAATTTATAAACAGGTAGTGTTTCTTTTATATTTACAGGTAATGAATTCCAGATTTTAGGGCCTTTTATGTGCATTGAGTTTTTGCATAGTGTGAGATGGACACGAGGAACATCAAAGAGTGATCTGTGCCTTGTGTTATGGTCATGTGTTCTGTTGAGGTTGGCAAGGAGATGTTTGAGGGGAGGGTTAATATCAGAGTTAAGTGTTCTATGTATGTAATAGGTGCAGTAATAAGTATGGATGTTTTGTATGGTGAGTAGGTTTAGTGTATTGAATATTGGTGGAGTGTGCTGCCTGTAGTGAGAATTTGTTATCATTCTAACTGCAGCCTTTTGTTGGGTAATTAGTGGTCTGAGATGGTTAATTGTTGTTGAGCCCCATGCACAAATTCCATAGGTGAGATAGGGGTAAATAAGAGAGTGATATAGGGCCAGGAGGGCTGACTGTGGAACATAGTACCGTATCTTCGATAGTATGCCTACAGTCTTGGAAATTTTCTTGGAAATTTGATGTATATGTGTATGAAATTTGAGTCTATTATCAAGGTGGATTCCTAAGAATTTTCCCTCTGTTAGTTTTGTGATAGGTGATCCATTTATCATTATGTTAAGAGGGACATCTGTAGCTCTGTTACCAAACTGAATGAAGTAGGTTTTGTCAATGTTTAGTGTAAGTTTGTTAGTCCTCATCCAGGTAGATATTTTCTGTAATTCGGTATTTACAGTATTGGCTAGCGTGACTGGGCTCGGGTGAGAGAAGACGTATGTAGTGTCATCTGCAAATAGTGTGGGTTTGAGTAATTGCGAAGCATTTGGAAGGTCATTTATGTATAGGAGAAAGAGAAGAGGGCCAAGGACACTTCCCTGTGGGACACCAACTGTAATTGGTTGCGCAGAAGAGTTTGCCCCATTTGCGTACACATATTGGCTTCTGTTGCTGAGGTATGACTTGAGGTAGTTGAGGGAGTGCCCTCTTATACCATAGTGTGACAATTTTACGTGGAGCAAGTCATGGTCAACTGTATCAACTGTATCATATAATCTACCATGATATAATCTAAAGCTCTTATGACACCCTCGTCTAACTCACCCATATCTAGACTTAAAGCACGCAAAACCGACACACCACGGCCACCCACCCTCTGTACCAACCTACTTAACCAGCACCTAACCTCCTCTAGCCCTTCACAAAAGTAAACTACATGGAACACTGTCTCATCCCCTCCACAGATACCACACCCCCACCCTCTACAACCTGTCTGTTTAGTAGTATCTCACCAGACGGAAGGATCCCGTGCAGAAAACGAAACATCACCTCACGCGCCCGAGGGTTTAACTTCATTTTACTAAATCTAAACCAAATACTCTTCCACGCATACATGGGGAACAAACCCTCAACTGGGACAACGCACCTACCTACAAGTAACCTACACAAAACCCTTATACGAACCTTTCTCAGTTCCCTAACCAACATCACAGCCCTCAAAACGATTTCGCATTCCCTCAACTCCATTCCTCGATACCACATACCCAGCCTGTCGTGTATCCTTCTCAACTGCCCCGCGTTCACACCCTCACGCAACACTTCCCATTTAATAAACACACATTTAGCCCTCCGTCTCAAATCCATCAACCCCAACCCACCCTGACTTACAGGTAACATTACAACTTCCCTCCGTAACCAATCACAACGTGAACCCCACAAAAATTTGTACACCTGTCTTAGAATCCCCGCAATCGCTGTCCCTGTAATTGGGAACACAGCTGCAACATGCCAAACCTTACTATACAATAAAATGTTTACGACTATCACTCGCTGTATAAGAGTTAGGTGCTGGGGTCTCAGAACACCTAGACGCCCCATGTGATGCAGTTCAGCTGGGCTTGTGAGGTCTCTGGGGAGACCTAATTTAACCAATTATATGGTCACCTTGCCTTGGCAAATGTCTGTCAGAGACACGCCTTTCCGGCTTAAGACTGAGGTCTTTTGTTCTGGACGGCGTCAGACCTCGACGTCAGATCAACACCACGTGTGCACACCTCATTGTGGAGGGTGCTTGGACCACCATAAAAGCCCAAGGAAGAGCATGATCAGGAGATTCGTGCGGAGCACTGGCCTGGGTGCAGAGCTCCGAGCAGAGACTTCGAGAGGAGCTGCTGCTGGGGTGCAGGGCTCGGGAGAAGGCTGCTGAAGTCTCTGGAGGAGACTGTTGGAGACATTGGGCAGAGTACTGGCTTCGGGCAGTACTCGTGCTGTGTAGGTCTTGGGACCTGTGGCTTAGTTTCTGTGGTGAACTGTTCTCCGAGCCATATTGTAAGTTATATTCATTTTCGTCAAATTGATTGTATTTCCCTGTCTCACTGCTTATGTGTACCACCCCATTTATCTGAACCCCAATGATGTACTCCGGTTCCCAAATATATTATTGTACAAGGACTTAATAATAAACTGGGTTTGAGTAGAATAGTAATATTCACTGTCCCAGTTATTTATTCTTATTTCCATTTATTTATATTTAGTTAAAGTAGTGAGAGGGTGAGTAGTGTAGTGTGGTGGGTAGAGTAATGAGAGGTGAAGGTGTAGTCACCAGTGACCTCACATTACCTACCTACCGCTCACCTCTCCTGTCATTTACCTACCTACCTCTGCACTCATCCCTCCTACTGCCTCACCTGTCCCCTACCTACTGACTCCCTCCTCTTACCCCCATATTCCCCCAATCATTACCCCCCTACATGACACCCACGATCCTTTCCAATAACCTATCGGAGTTTTCCTCCCACGCTGCAACCATGTCATCCTTATAAATAATACCACAAATCTTTAAAGACACCGCCCATTCTTTAACAACATTACATCTCCCCCCCACACCCCCCACCCAAGAACCCAACCCCATGCACCTTGACTTTGCACTATTTACCTGCATACCCGTGGCACTTCCAAATAATTGCACAACCTCGTCCAACACTCCCATTGACATCCCTTCATGAATGAGAACAGTGGTGTCGTCAACATATCCAATTAAACCCGGCCAGGCCCTCCCACCCTCCACACTTCCCTCACATGGCGTACATAAGCTACGGTCAACCATTCTATAAAAGGGGTCCTGGAAACACGGAAACACGCAAACAATATTTGGGACATGGGACATCCCTGTCTAAGGCCTCTACCCATTGCAATTTCCTTCCCCATACACCCATTAATCTGTATCCTCATTTTCGCCCCCTTGTACAACGTATTTACCCACTCGACTATTTCCTCCCCAAAACCCTGTCTCCTAAGTATAACCTGCAAAGCTCCCCTTTCCACTCTATCATATGCTCCCTGCCAATCTAGAACCAACAAAGCTGCCCCTCCACCCCCACCCTTAGCTTCCACAAAACTTCTCAGTATCCCATGTCCTTCAATCATCAACCTTCCCGGCAACCCAAACTGAGATTTTGACACCACCCTCCCCACAACACATTTGAACCTATTACCTAAAATTTTTGCAAACACCTTATAGTCTGCACACATCAGCAATATGGCTCGGTACTCCCGAAGGGTGGGCTGCCCCTTGACCTTCGGGACCAACACTACAACGGCTGTTACCTGCTTCTCCCCCAACTTACCCTTCTCCTTCATACGATTAAATAACCTAACTATAAATCCCCTTATTAACGTCCAATGTTGTAAGTAAAATCCTACCAGAGACATTCAATACCCAGAGCTTTCCCCTTCCTCATTCCCCTTAACGCATTCTCTATTTCATCTGCCATAATAGGCCCACCTAAAGCCTTTCTATCACTATTTCCTAAATTACACGCCACATACGTACACACCTTGTCCAACGCCACGTCACTCACCCCCCCCACTGTCCACTGTTCCAGTACTTCTCATACCAAGCCTCCGCATACGCACACATCCCCTTCGTGGTTCGTATCTCCTGCCCTGCTCTATAATTCCCAACCATCTCCGTTACCTCTAAACATAGGATAGCAATCACCACCTGCCTTTGCTTTTGATGCCGCAAAACACACGCTGACGGCTTGTCGCCCCAAAGCACTTCTTCCACCCCTGCCTGCACCCTTACAGCTTGAAACCTTTCATTTTGCAACACCCTCAACCTCCCCTTTATTTCAGCTATTTCATCTATAGGAAAATTATTCCCACCCACCCCCCGCCCATAGCAACCTCTTAACCTATCCTCTAAATAGTTAGCCAGTCCATATTTTAAATTATTAATACGTTTTCCTTCTCTCACATAAAACTTTCTAATCCTTTCCTTTGCAACACTATCCCACCATGTCACAATGTCATCCACTCCCTGTTCTTCCACACTAAGCTCCCTCCATAGGACTGAAAACCCCTCCAACCCCTCCTCATCACCTAACACACTTATATTTAATTTCCAATAACTTCTATATATGTCCGCGAGCATCCCCCACCCAACCTCCACCACCACTGCCCTATGATCTGACATTGTAGCCTCAACAGTACTGAAAGATTTCACATCCACTCCCTGAGAAAGGTACACTCTGTCTAGTCTCGCAGCATATCCACTCCTAACAAACGTATATTCAGTCTCCCACACCGCCCCCCAAAGGCATCACGTAACCTAACATCCCTTAATAAATCCCTAAGAGCCACAGACATATATCCAGCCCCTTTTGGGCCCACATCAGCCACCCTGATTACACTATTCCAGTCCCCACCAACTATTGCCACCTCTGGCAGTGCACTTAACAAAAACACAAGATCCTCACACACAAAATCATTCTTTACCTTTATGTTATTTTCTGCCGGCGCATACACACTCACAAAAGAGACACGCTTACCCATCCACCACCCATCCACACGCAACACCCTCCCTCCCCCTCCTCCCTCGCTTCTCTGCAAAACAAATGGACTCGTCTCCCTTATTAAAATTCCCACACCACCTTTTAGACGGGGAGATGGCAGGGTAACTACTCGAAATCCTGCCACCTCCAACACCCTACCCTCTTTAAAATTGTGCTCCTGCAGGAACACAACATCCACTCTAGATTTATTCAGGAAATTACGAAACCAATTTCTCTTCATACCGCTACATAACCCATTGACATTTACAGACATACACCTAAGGCCTATTAAAGTTTCCACCCCTACTTCCTCTCATCGCTTTTTACAACTCCAGAGCTTGAATTTAAGTTTGACACCTTCAGAGTGCTCTCTTTCCCTTCCCCCTTCTTCCGGTGCCTCCTATCATGGCTACCACCACCTACACCACTACCTTCACACTTCACCTCAGTCTGTTTCCCAGGCCTTTGTGCAGGCGTAAGGACGTCATCAGAATCTGATGTAGCCGCCCTCTTTCTCGTGACAGTCATGTTACACATGTCTTGGTCAGATGTTGCCTCTCGATGAACCTCCACTTCCACCTGAGAATGGTTTAATGATTCAACGGACGACTCCAAACCACCATCACGTCCCAAATTATCATGTCTCCGACTTTCTGGAAGCGACGACTCTCCGATGACACCACGCTCAGATGTAGCGTCCCTTTCTGGCGGTGACAAAGTCTTCAACACCTCCACCAATTCCTCAATCTCAAGAACCTTCTCCTGTAATTGCTGCTCCTCCTTATCCACAGGAGACGACACCTGATCAGGCAGCTGGGGGCGGGACTCCAACTCACCGCCAGTCCTGTGTGCCCGATCCACTATCTCGCTCCACAAAACACCACGCCCTCCATCCGATGTTTGTTCTTCACCTGCCACCTTTGAAGCAGGGGCTGTGACGTCCACCACAGGTCCAGGCACACGTCTTAGCTTGTCACAGGTAGCTGCTATGTGATTATACTCACCACATAGGCGGCACATACGTCGTTGTCCTGGGTACATTACCATTACCTGCGTCCTGAAATCTTGTAGATACACATAGGACAGTACTGGGTGTCTCAAAGTCATTTTGAGGTTGAAAGAACCCTCTGGAAAACCAGCATAGGCGCCTGCCGCCCACGTGCCATGTTGAGCATAATGAACCGTCCCATACGTCTCAAAAACTTTCCTTATATCCGCCTCGTCCGCCTCAAAGGGAACGTTGCGTAACTTGATCCACGTATAATGCCGTGAAACATCTATCATTCTTACACTGACAGCTGGTGTGATGCTAAGACTTACGTCCTGAAACCTGGTGACTAACGATTCATAAACCGTTGCTGATAGCAGTTTGGCGAAAATTCTTTGGCCTCCATTTAATGCTACACCATACAAATCACTATCTTGTATGCCATATGTCTCCCGGATGATCTTTGGCAATAAGACTTGCGCAGAACTAGGCGTTATCGTTCCTTTAAGTAGCTCAATGCCTACAGTATTTATCCGGCGTCTCAGACTAACCGCCATCTTGACAATCACAGTGCACCTATGTTGTTAGCAGAGGCGTGACAGCACCACTTCACACTGCAGCCAGGTAACTGACAAGGGAGCTCGCCTACAAACAGCAGAGGGGTGCAGAGCACAACCGCACTCAACCGTGGTCAGGCAGCGAATTACAAAGACGAGGTAATCAGTCCCTCAGCCGTGGAGTTGGTGCAGAGCAGCGTAGTCTTGGAGTTTACGCTACTCTTCATCAACTCTAAGGCTGAGGGACTGATTACCTCATCTTTTGTAGATATTCTACTGTCTTCTAATTATGTCCTTGAATTTGTATTGATAAAGTCACTGGATGGCAAAACGTCTACAATAAAGATTCCCACATCTTGCACATGTGTCTAATTCTTCAACACAGGAGATGTTTGATAGTGAAAAAAATAAGATGATAAATGGATTGCATATAGTAACTTTCCGAGAGGTAAAAACAGAAATGTAGCGAGGATTGCTTGAAGCATTATAAACGATATAAAAAAAATGACCAAAATCTTAATGGCAAATTGATCTGTAACAGGAAGACTCGTGTAGCAGTTTCCCCCCTTCGTAGGGCAAAACATTGTCTCCACAGAGCGAAACTGTCATAATATAAGTTTTTTTGTGGTTTTATAGTTGTCTTCATACGTATTGTCAGTACTCGCATCGACCAGCTTACCTGTGTGTGTACCTGTGACCGGTTTCAAGGACTCGTTTACCCCCCAGCCCGGCCTGTGGCCAGGATTCCTTGTCCATAGTCTCTTCAACGAGGCTGTGCTAGCAGCTGATAGCTAACAGATATATCCGCGGTCCTCCGAATATCTACACACATACACACACACACACACACACACACACACACACACACACGCACACACACACACACACACACACACACACACACACACACACACACACACACACACACACACACACACACACACACACACACACACACATTTACAGGTGTCGAGGATATTTTCTTTCACCAGGATTAGGCTTTTATCAATGCTTGTGATGAACCACGTCAGACACTCTCCCGACCTTGCTTACACACTTCGGTGAGTACTTAACACGTCTTAGCTCCTCTCCTATGTGCGGGTTATATATGTATTGTTCCAGTCACGGTATTGTGCCTTTTTGTTCATTAGGAAGTACTCTTATGTAACGTGTCTGTTCCACGATAACCGATTGTAGGATCGAGCCTCCGTCACTGTGCCGAAAGACCCATATGCATTAAGCGTTTTACATAAACATATCAATAATAAGTTGCCTTAGTGATCTGTGGGTTTATGCATCGATAATGTGTTGTAATGTATGGATGTAAAACATATGTGTAAGGAATGTGTGTTTTAATACTAAAAGTATGTGTCTCCGACATATTTTAATGGCTCAACTGGTACCGCTTTCGGCTCACAACTGAAGTACCCGGGCATGAACCCGGGGTGAGCTGCAACACTGGGCACGTTTCCGTACACCTGCTGCCCCTCTTCACTTAGCGATATGTTGGTTCCTGGGTGTTAGCCAACTGTTGTGGTTCGCATCCCGGGGAAGAGGACCAAAATAACCAGGCTGGAAAATAACAACATTGAATTTATTAAGTTATTTAAAAAAAAAAATCGCGTGCTCACCACCCAACTTATTAAATTGACCATAAATTTCTGTTTACAGTTCCATCCATCAACTCTGAAAATTCCCGCAGTTCAGTTTATATATTTTACCACTTCATTGTCGGAGACGTTGCAGGTGTTACAAAAAATATAAATTGCGGGTGAATATAGTCGGAAATTTATGGAGGATTATGTAACGCAAAGTTAACGCAAGATGATGTAACGCAAAGTTAACGCAAGATGATGTAACGCAAAGTTAACGCAAGATGATGTAACGTAAGATTAATGTATCACTGACATCATGTGGGAACATGTTTTAAGAACCACGAGTAAGACAATGTGCCGGGATAAGATAAAACAAACACCGTGACACTGTATGATCAACACAAACACTTCACAAAACACAAAATGGAATACACAATACTCAAGTAACTAACTTCTTTGGTTATTTGGAAACGAATTCGTATACTCACTACCCGACTCCTTCAAATGGCCACATATATTTTTCAGTTCTGTCCAGTAGGACAATAAGACTCTTGTTTACATTTGGAGTGACCAGGGTCCTGGGACAGAAATGTTTACAGTAAAATGTGCCGCTGTAAACATTTTCGTCTTTTTCCAACAGCTCCATTAACAGGAAAATGTTTACATCCCTCCGTTAACAGGAAGAGAGTTATTATTATAGTGAAAAACTCTAAACCCGTAGAGTAATGCAACGTGTGGGGATTGATAGGCAATAAAGTTGGCAAAAAAAGTGAGGAGATGATTGGCACTTTTTCCTTGAATCAATAGCGCCTCAAGACGAGTGAAACACAGAAATAGAAAATATTTCTTTAGATCGTCACGCTTCGAAGTGGAACGACCTCGATGATGAAGTGGAACGACCTTGATGGATGAAGTGGAACGACCCCGATGATGAAGTGGAACGACCTCGATGGATGAAGGAACCGAGACCCGACCCCCCAATTGCATCTAGGCAAGAACAAGCAAACGCGCCTGTACACACACACAACTATTGTTACAGGCGGAAGACTCACTTTCCGACAGGATCTGCGGGGGTGTGATTTCAGAACCAGGAAATAACCTAACTGATTACCGCCTCTCTCCCCACTGCTCTCCCCACTCCCTGTTCTCACTCCACTACCTGTTGTGACCCCACTACCTGTTGTACGAATCATTGCTCCCCCCTTTCCCTGTTGTGACCCCACTACCTGTTGTGCCATCACGATCAGCAGGTATTTAGAGAGGGTCCTGTGTATGTTTCCATGTCTCATCATCAAGCTCACAACAGTAAAACTTTCATTTGGTAGTTTCATTACGCTTTCTGTGTAGAAATTTATCTCCATCAAGGGGTCGACAAGGGGGATAAGCCCCCCCTCTCTCCCTCTACTTTCACACACTGGTAGTGCAGGTACGGACTGAAGGGGGTCACGACCCCCCTTTCCATTAGCAGAGATGCAGGAAGCTCTGTCTTGCACCGAAGCTTTATTAAGACATACCAGAACATCCATTTATGTCACCTTGTGTTCCTTATCATGCAGATTTAGATTGTTACTGACTGGATCTAAATCAAAAGTAGATAAAATGGACAAATGACTGCTAATATCTTTACAAGAGAACTAACACTATCCGTTAAGCTTTCGTTACCCTTTATCCAACCTTTGGGTGACAGTAACTCCATGCCCATCCTGTGGATGGTAGTGACACCATACAGATCCTGTGGCTGGTAGTAACACCTTACCCTTCCTGTGGGTAAAATAACAAAAGTAACACCATATCCATCCTGTGGATAGTAGTGACGTCATACAGATCCTGTGGCTGGTAATGACACCATACCCTTCCTGTGGGTAAATGTAACACCATATCCATCTTACATAAGAAACATAAGAAAGGAGGAACACTGCAGCAGGCCTGTTGGCCCATACTAGGCAGGTCCTTTACAATTCATCCCACTAACAAACATTTGACCAACCCAATTTTCAATGCCATAAACATCTTGAAAGGTGGTCATAACAGAGTTACATAACAAGTACAGTAACTGGGTCCCAGCATTTGCGAGATGAGCAAACTAGTGGTGATAAACTTTTTATTAAATTAATGAATTCAATTTTATAATGGAAATGAAGACAAAACTATTAGTGCCATTTTAAATATAATATTCAACATGTAAAATGTATTATAAAGGAACACACACACACACACACACATACACACAAGCACTATTGTTACTGCAGCTCTGTGTTGTGTGGTCATCGGTTAGTATGAAGCAACGCTTACCACAGTGTTTTTCAGTAATTTATGATACTAGCGTCCACTGCTGTTTTCTGACAAACAAAATACAACACCACCTCTCCCAGTTAACAGAATTTCACCTTCACGAACATAATACCATCACTCGTGGCTGTCATCGTGTCCTCGACGCCCAAACCACTTTCGTCTGGTAATAAAATACATATTTAGTTCTTAATGAATCAGCGTCATCAAAACTGTGGTGGTGAACACCTTCGAGACTGAGGGACTGATTACCTCTTCCTCTGCTGTCTCCAGTTCCAACACCTTCAAATCACTATTATATAAGAACATAAGAACATAAGAACGAAGGAACACTGCAGAAGGCCTACTGGCCCATGCAAGGCAGGTCCAAGTCTCCTACCGGCTTAAGCCAATGCACCCAACCTAGTCAGGTCAGGTCACATTGACTTAAGGGAGGAACACGGCAACCGACCTGGTAGCACAAGCTATCAGGTCTAACTCACACCCACCCACATCTACTCATGTATTTATCCAACCTATTTTTAAAGCTACACAACGTTCTGGCCTCTATAATGGTATTTGGGAGTTTGTTCCACTCATCCACAACTCTATTACCAAACCAGTACTTTCCTATATCCTTCCTGAATCTGAATTTTTCCAACTTAAAACCATTGCTGCGAGTCCTGTCTAGGCTAGATATTTTCAGCACACTATTTACATCCCCTTTATTTATTCCTGTCTTCCATTTATACACCTCAATCATATCCCCCCTAATTCTACGTCTTTCTAGAGAGTGCAGTTTCAGGGCCCTTAGTCTATCCTCATAGGGAAGGTTTCTGATACATGGGATCAACTTTGTCATCCTCCTTTGTACATTTTCCAGAGAATTTATATCCATTCTGTAATACGGTGACCAAAACTGTGCAGCATAATCTAAATGAGGCCTAACCAAGGATGTATAGAGTTGAAGAACAACCTGAGGACTCCTATTATTTATGCTTCTTGATATGAAGCCAAGGATTCTATTAGCTTTATTGCGAACACTTACGCACTGTTGTCTTGGTTTCAGATTACTGCTAACCAGAACTCCTAAATCTTTTTCGCAATCCGTAATATTAAGATCTACATTATTTAGTTTATATGTGGCATGGTTATTGTCCTGTCCAACATTTAGAACTTTGCATTTGTCTATATTAAACTGCATCTGCCACTTCTCCGACCACTGCATCAGTCTATTCAAATCTTCCTGGAGTGCTCGAATGTCCTCGTCAGAATGAATTCGACGGCCTATTTTGGTGGCATCGGCAAACTTGCCGATGTCGCTCTTTATGCCCTCATCTATGTCGTTTATGTAGATTGTGAACAGCAGGGGGCCCAACACTGACCCCTGTGGAACACCGCTCGTGACGCTTCCCCACTCTGATTTCTCCCCATTTATGCAAACTCTCTGCTGCCTATTTGTCAACCATGCCTCTATCCAGGAAAAAATTTCTCCTCCTATTCCATGTGCTTTAATTTTCCTCAATAGTCTCTGATGTGGGACCCTGTCAAAAGCCTTACTGAAGTCCATATACACAATATCATATTCATTACCATGATCTACCTCCTCAAATACCTTAGTGAAAAAAGTTAATAAATTCGTAAGGCAGGAACGCCCCTTTGTAAAACCATGCTGAGATTCGTTGATTAATCTATGCTTTTCAAGGTGGCTACGAACTGCCTCGGCAATTATTGATTCCATAAATTTTCCCACTATGGAGGTTAGGCTTATTGGTCTATAGTTCGAAGCTAAGGACCTGTCACCTGTTTTGAAAATAGGTATCACATTTGCCATTTTCCACTTATCTGGCACCATGCCAGTTTGTAGTGATATGTTGAAAAGATTAGCCAAAGGTGTGCTAAGCTCCTCTTTACATTCCTTTAGAACCCTTGCATACAGTTCATCAGGGCCTGGGGATTTGTTAGGTTTTAATTTATCTATTTGCCTAAGGACCATGTCACTTGTGACCCTAATAGTGCACAGTTTATTATCGTCCTGTTCTACATAATTTATCATTACTGGAATATCGCTGGTATCCTCCTGTGTAAAAACTGAGAGGAAGTATGTGTTAAAAATTCTACACATTTCCTTATCACTGTCAGTGAGCTGACCCGAGGAACTTTTGAGTGGGCCTATCTTGTCCCTGATCTTACTTCTGTATACCTGAAAGAATCCTTTTGGGTTAGTCTTCGATTCTCTTGCAACTTTAACCTCATAATCTCTTTTTGCTTTTCTAATTCCCTTTTTTATTTCTCTCTTTAACTGAATATATCGATTTCTCAATTGCCCCTCTCCTCTTTTGATTTGCCTATATATGCCTCTCTTTTGACCAGTCAGATATTTTAATCTATTGTTCATCCATTTAGGATCATTTTTGTTTGATCTGATTTCCCTATTTGGAACATAATTTGACTGAGCAGCTAGAACTATGCCCTGGAAAGCATCATATCGGCAACCATCACCACCTACCTGACCCTTAGTCAGGTCATTCCAGTTCAGCCCACCTAAGTAATTTTTCAGTCCTATGAAATCAGCCAAGCGAAAGTCAGGGACGGAGACTTGATTGCCATTATTAGGGGAATTCCATGATATATTAAAACTGAGTGATTTGTGATCACTTTCCCCAAGCTCATCATTAACCTCAAGATTATTAATTAGTGTTTCCATACTGGCAAGAACCAAGTCAAGGAGGTTATTTCCCCTAGTTGGCTCTGTCACAAACTGTTTTAAAAAACAATCCTGGATCGTATCAAGAAAGTCACCTGACTCTAAATTTCCTGTCAAATTGCTCCAGTCAATCTGTCTATAGTTGAAATCTCCCATTAGCACAACATTTTCGTATGTAGATGCCTTACGAATTTCGTCCCATAGAAGTTTACTGCACTCCCTATCAAGATTTGGGGCCCTGTAAATCACACCCAAAATTAGTTTTTCTCGGCCCTCGAGAAGCTGTAACCAAACAGATTCAGTGGCTGACGCTTCTAATTTAATATCTTGTCTAACACAACAATTTAAATTGTCTCTGACATACATCGCTACTCCACCACCTTTCCTGTTGACCCTGTCAGTGTGGAATAATTTATAGCCTTGTATGTGACATTCAGAGGGCATCTCTCTATCTTTCAGATTAAGCCAGGTCTCTGTTATAGCAATAATATCTATGTTTCCTGCACTTGCAATTAATCTTAGCTCATCTATCTTATTTCTTACACTCCTGCTATTAGTATAGTAAACCTTAAGGGAGCTAGTCCCTTGCTGCCCTCTGCTGTCCCCCTTTGTTTGCTGACCTGATCTATTGTCTTTATTTATAACTTCATGCTGAATGCCTTTTATACATTTACTGTTTCCAACCCAAGTGTTGCAACCTGCTTGTTTCCCACACACACCCATACCTCTATCTTCCATCAGTTTAAAATCATAGGCATTTCACCAATGGCCTTCTCAATCGAGTCTGCAAGTGCTACCACCCCAGCCCCAGAGAGATGTACCCCATCCCTTGCATACATATCATGTTTGCCATAAAAGTTGTTCCAGTTGTCAATGAATGGGATTGCAAGTTCCTTGCAGTATCTGTCTAGCCAGCAATTTACACCAATTGCCCTAGACAACCATTCATTTCCTACTCCCCTTCTAGGCAAGATGCTACATATGATTGGGATCCCTCCCTTAGACTTAATGAAATCTATAGCTGACCTGTACTTATCTAGCAGCTCTTCTCTCCTACCCTTCCCAATATCATTTCCACCAGCACTGAGACAGATAATGGGCTTGTTCCCATTACCTGACGTGATATTATCCAGCCTGTTGACAATGTCCCCAACACCAGCTCCAGGGAAGCACACTCTGTCTCTCATCTTCTTATTCCTATTACAAAAAGCACGGTCAATATATCTTACCTGAGAGTCACCAACCACAAGAATGCGCTTACCTCCATTAGCAGGGGCAGTAGTACCCTTACCTTCACTGGCCACTGAAGTACATTCATCCTGAAGAACAGAGAAGCGATTTCCTACCTTCAGATCTTCACTCTTAACTTTCCTTACTCTGATGCGCCTTCCATTACTGTGAACCACTCGCCACTTGTAGCAGGTGCTGGACTGCACCTCACTGCTGGTAGCCGTTGCTACCTCCCCAGCTACAGCCTCCTCACAGCGAGAGACAGACTGCACCTCACTGCTAGAAGCCTCATTCCCCACAACTCCAGCCACCTCACACTCTCTCCCAGACCCATTGAGGTGGACCTTCAGCCTCCTAATCTCCTCCTGGAGAAGCAAGACCTCCTCCTTCAACTCTCCAACCTCAATTTTTAAAACACTGCAGAAGCAAGCCATGCTTTGTAACCGTCCACACTAATCCCCAAAGCAGCTCAAGGTCTGTGACCACACGTGACGACTGACCACTGGTTGGCTGAACGTTTCCAGAATGAAGATACGCGAGGTGTTACACATGTCTTATTCATCAACTTATCAGCATTGCTTATCATTAATGCCTTGATGTTTGGCTCTTTCATACAGGATTTCACTCTTTGCTGAATATAGAAATGAAAGGATTGCAGATAGGGTATATCATATTACCCAATTTAGAACTCGATACCGTGGATTCAAATTAAATAGATTCCTATTTAAAAGGGAAATAGAAATGCAATGGTCACGTAAAAGAGGTGAAGAGAAAAAGAACAAACTGCCTAGCTGCCTAGCATGTGCCAGTAACATCATTATAATGATACACAATACTGACAAGGTTGATGCATTGACCACATCAACTTTTCCTCTCCACTGCTCCTGTCAGCATATTTACTCACTTCTGCATTTGACTGAAGAAGCCTACTATGGAGGCGAATTGTTTCTAAAATAAAGATAACTGACTGCTGTACACGTCTTGCTCATGGACCAGTAGACTCACTGTGGTGCTCATAAGAACATAAGAAAGAAGAAATACTGCAGCAGGCCTACTGGCTCATGCGAGGCTTAAGCCAATGACTTAACCTAATCAGGTCAGTCACATTCAGTTAAGGGAGGAGCACGACATCTGACCTAGAAGCACAAGCTAGTCAGATCCAGCTTACACCCACTCGTCCATAAGCGTTTTTGTTCTCGTATAATACCGATAACATTAGTATGGTAGTTGTTGTGGTGAGGGGGGATGTGTGTGGTTGTGGGCAGAAGCTCTCCTGTATGGTGGATAGACCTACCGCGTTGCTACTCTTGTGTTATTTAGTGTAAACCGAAGGAGAATATTGGTTACCTGCTGAGGTAGACTGAGGTAAGATTCCCTCTTGTGAAGTAAAAATCTGTTTCTCTTCACGTAATAATGATATAATATATCCATGTATTTCTTTAAGGAACAGAAAATGCACTCCTTGAGTTTATTACTCTTCTTAACGATCTTGTATAAAAAATAAATACGTACCTGCCTAGCATGAGCCATTATGCCTGTTGTAGTTCCCTTCCAGTTTTATGATCTCATATTCTGAGGAGTGATTACGGTACAGTGAGGAAAAAATTGAGCACATTTTAGTGAAAGTTGAGCTTGTTCTTGCTTCCACGGCCTAACAAGGTTTGGCTTTGATGAATAAAACATGTGTAACACTTGACTTTCTTTGCTGCCGGAAATATTCGCTTGCACAACAGGATTCTTCAGTCGAAACCTAGCGAATATAACACTGGAGACAACAGTAGTTTTGACGTGATCAGTCCGTCCCCCTTGGTAGGTGATTCAGTCCTTGAGGCCTGACGGACTCCAAACACCAGCTTGAAACCGATGGTGATACTCAGGGTGAATCAAATTTGCACAAGTGACTTTCCACCTAATTCATCACATTGTCTCCAGTCATTAACATGATCTGAAGAAAACAAAATCACAGTACCATTTATCACCCGCACAAATCAGCAATGGTGTTCCTCCAGGTGAACTCTTACCCCCAGAGGAAAAAATCAGCAATGGTGTTCCTCCAGGTGAACTCTTACCCCCAGAGGAAAAAATCAGCAATGGTGTTCCTCCAGGTGAACTCTTACCCCCAGAGGAAAAAATCAGAAATGGTGTTCCTCCAGGTGAACTCTTACCCCAACAGGAAAAAATATTACCACAAGCAGACGCGCACTGCTCGTACGTTTTATCACACATACACATCACCAGAGAACTGTGACACACTCTCACCTCACCACTCTAATCTTATCTTTCACTTATCTGTGAATGTTCGTACACACTTAATGTCGACGGAACTCTTATTTACCGTATTTTGGCGAGGATGTTTGTTCTCACCAGGTGGTGATCACCTTTCATAAGCAAAGTTCGAAGACTGATGACGGTGTTGATGTCTTGCATGTGTGTACTCACCTAATTATGGTTGCAGGGTTCGATTCGTAGCTCCTGACCAATAGGTCACTCCCTCCCTGCTCCGTAAGCTTTATCATACGTCTTTGTGTGTGTGTGTGTGTGTGTGTGTGTGTGTGTGTGTGTGTGTGTGTGTGTGTGTGTGTGTGTGTGTGTGTGTGTGTGTGTGTGTGTGTGTGTGTGTGTGTGTGTGTGTGTGTGTGTGTGCTCGCTCATGTAGTGGATTACTGCAGATATTTATACCTTATATCATTCTTTGTTTCTTTATCATCGAAATCAATATCATTACTTTTTCAACCCAGTAATGCCACTTTAATGCTCTCAAATTTTTGAGGACCTAACAAATGCCCAAGGAACTCAGACCGGAGGACTCTAAATAACGTTCACGTGAGAACAGTGAGAGGAGAGGGGTGGAAGGTGTGGTTGTAAAGTAAGGAGTGTGGGGGAGTGACTAATGTAGCCTCTTCTGTCTCCGCTAGTCACCGCTGTATTTATGAATGTATATATATATATATATATATATATATATATATATATATATATATATATATATATATATATTTTTTTATTATTATCACACCGGCCGATTCCCACCAAGGCAGGGTGGCCCGAAAAAGAAAAACTTTCACCATCATTCACTCCATCACTGTCTTGCCAGAAGGGTGCTTTACACTACAGTTTTTAAACTGCAACATTAACACCCCTCCTTCAGAGTGCAGGCACTGTACTTCCCATCTCCAGGACTCAAGTCCGGCCTGCCGGTTTCCCTGAATCCCTTCATAAATGTTACTTTGCTCACACTCCAACAGCACGTCAAGTATTAAAAACCATTTGTCTCCATTCACTCCTATCAAACACGCTCACGCATGCCTGCTGGAAGTCCAAGCCCCTCGCACACAAAACCTCCTTTACCCCCTCCCTCCAACCCTTCCTAGGCCGACCCCTACCCCGCCTTCCTTCCACTACAGACTGATACACTCTTGAAGTCATTCTGTTTCGCTCCATTCTCTCTACATGTCCGAACCACCTCAACAACCCTTCCTCAGCCCTCTGGACAACAGTTTTGGTAATCCCGCACCTCCTCCTAACTTCCAAACTACGAATTCTCTGCATTATATTCACACCACACATTGCCCTCAGACATGACATCTCCACTGCCTCCAGCCTTCTCCTCGCTGCAACATTCATCACCCACGCTTCACACCCATATAAGAGCGTTGGTAAAACTATACTCTCATACATTCCCCTCTTTGCCTCCAAGGACAAAGTTCTTTGTCTCCACAGACTCCTAAGTGCACCACTCACTCTTTTTCCATCATCAATTCTATGATTCACCTCATCTTTCATAGACCCATCCGCTGACACGTCCACTCCCAAATATCTGAATACGTTCACCTCCTCCATACTCTCTCCCTCCAATCTGATATTCAATCTTTCATCACCTAATCCTTTTGTTATCCTCATAACCTTACTCTTTCCTGTATTCACCTTTAATTTTCTTCTTTTGCACACCCTACCAAATTCATCCACCAATCTCTGCAACTTCTCTTCAGAATCTCCCAAGAGCACAGTGTCATCAGCAAAGAGCAGCTGTGACAACTCCCACTTTGTGTGTGATTCTTTATCTTTTAACTCCACGCCTCTTGCCAAGACCCTCGCATTTACTTCTCTTACAACCCCATCTATAAATATATTAAACAACCACGGTGACATCACACATCCTTGTCTAAGGCCTACTTTTACTGGGAAAAAATTTCCCTCTTTCCTACATACTCTAACTTGAGCCTCACTATCCTCGTAAAAACTCTTCACTGCTTTCAGTAACCTACCTCCTACACCATACACTTGCAACATCTGCCACATTGCCCCCCTATCCACCCTGTCATACGCCTTTTCCAAATCCATAAATGCCACAAAGACCTCTTTAGCCTTATCTAAATACTGTTCACTTATATGTTTCACTGTAAACACCTGGTCCACACACCCCCTACCTTTCCTAAAGCCTCCTTGTTCATCTGCTATCCTATTCTCCGTCTTACTCTTAATTCTTTCAATTATAACTCTACCATACACTTTACCAGGTACACTCAACAGACTTATCCCCCTATAATTTTTGCACTCTCTTTTATCCCCTTTGCCTTTATACAAAGGAACTATGCATGCTCTCTGCCAATCCCTAGGTACCTTACCCTCTTCCATACATTTATTAAATAATTGCACCAACCACTCCAAAACTATATCCCCACCTGCTTTTAACATTTCTATCTTTATCCCATCAATCCCGGCTGCCTTACCCCCTTTCATTTTACCTACTGCCTCACGAACTTCCCCCACACTCACAACTGGCTCTTCCTCACTCCTACAAGATGTTATTCCTCCTTGCCCTATACACGAAATCACAGCTTCCCTATCTTCATCAACATTTAACAATTCCTCAAAATATTCCTTCCATCTTCCCAATACCTCTAACTCTCCATTTAATAACTCTCCTCTCCTATTTTTAACTGACAAATCCATTTGTTCTCTAGGCTTTCTTAACTTGTTAATCTCACTCCAAAACTTTTTCTTATTTTCAACAAAATTTGTTGATAACATCTCACCCACTCTCTCATTTGCTCTCTTTTTACATTGCTTCACCACTCTCTTAACTTCTCTCTTTTTCTCCATATACTCTTCCCTCCTTGCATCACTTCTACTTTGTAAAAACTTCTCATATGCTAACTTTTTCTCCCTTACTACTCTCTTTACATCATCATTCCACCAATCGCTCCTCTTCCCTCCTGCACCCACTTTCCTGTAACCACAAACTTCTGCTGAACACTCTAACACTACATTTTTAAACCTACCCCATACCTCTTCGACCCCATTGCCTATGCTCTCATTAGCCCATCTATCCTCCAATAGCTGTTTATATCTTACCCTAACTGCCTCCTCTTTTAGTTTATAAACCTTTACCTCTCTCTTCCCTGATGCTTCTATTCTCCTTGTATCCCATCTACCTTTTACTCTCAGTGTAGCTACAACTAGAAAGTGATCTGATATATCTGTGGCCCCTCTATAAACATGTACATCCTGAAGTCTACTCAACAGTCTTTTATCTACCAATACATAATCCAACAAACTACTGTCATTTCGCCCTACATCATATCGTGTATACTTATTTATCCTCTTTTTCTTAAAATATGTATTACCTATAACTAAACCCCTTTCTATACAAAGTTCAATCAAAGGGCTCCCATTATCATTTACACCTGGCACCCCAAACTTACCTACCACACCCTCTCTAAAAGTTTCTCCTACTTTAGCATTCAAGTCCCCTACCACAATTACTCTCTCACTTGGTTCAAAGGCTCCTATACATTCACTTAACATCTCCCAAAATCTCTCTCTCTCCTCTGCATTCCTCTCTTCTCCAGGTGCATACACGCTTATTATGACCCACTTCTCGCATCCAACCTTTACTTTAATCCACATAATTCTTGAATTTACACATTCATATTCTCTTTTCTCCTTCCATAACTGATCATTTAACATTACTGCTACCCCTTCCTTTGCTCTAACTCTCTCAGATACTCCAGATTTAATCCCATTTATTTCCCCCCACTGAAACTCTCCTACCCCCTTCAGCTTTGTTTCGCTTAGGGCCAGGACATCCAACTTCTTTTCATTCATAACATCAGCAATCATCTGTTTCTTGTCATCCGCACTACATCCACGCACATTTAAGCAACCCAGTTTTATAAAGTTTTTCTTCTTCTCTTTTTTAGTAATTGTATACAGGAGAAGGGGTTACTAGCCCATTGCTCCCGGCATTTTAGTCGCCTCATACGACACGCATAGCTTACGGAGGAAAGATTCTTTTCCACTTCCCCATGGACAATAGAAGAAATAAAAAAGAACAAGAGCTATTTAGAAAAAGGAGAAAAACCTAGATGTATGTATATATATATATGCATGTGCGTGTCTATGAAGTGTGACCAAAGTGTAAGTAGGAGTAGCAAGATATCCCTGTTATCTTAGCGTGTTTATGAGACAGAAAAAGAAACCAGCAATCCTACCATCATGCAAAACAATTACAGGTTTTTGTTTCACAGTCATCTGGCAGGACGGTAGTACTTCCCTGGGTGGTTGCTGTCTACCAACCTACTACCTATATATAAATATATATATATATATATATATATATATATATATATATATATATATATATATATATGTATATATGTATGTATGTATTCTTAGGTACATAGTGTAGACCAAATTTCTTCTTCACTCTCTTCTTTTCATGCGTAATATATATTTCCCCGCTCTGGGATAATGGAAATTTCCTCATAAAAATCGTAGTTTCTGTGTATGGGATAGGCTATCCTAAGAGTTGTTAATTCCTAGGTAATAGTAACTCCAGCTCTGCTGAAACAAAACCTTTTTGAAGCTCTTGTAGCTGGCATAAAATACCGACACAATGACAATATAAACACTTAAGCAGTATAGTGTGATCTTTTATTGACAACGTTTCGTCCATACAGTGGCCTTTATCTACCCAGGTAGAATTGTTTGTGACTTTTTAAAGCCCACTGCGTGTGCGAAACGTTGTCAATAAAGGATCACATTATACTGCTTAAACAGCTGCTGAATTCTCAGTGCAATACTTGACGATATCCTCACTGACCTACTGAAGGATGACAGGTTGACAGATTTGGGGTATAGATTCAGCCTGAAGAAACTAGGCGAGTACAGTCAGGTAGCGTGTCTGGAGGGAGGAACCACCACCAACCTTGTGCTTACTAACCCACACGGGTTTACCGTGTGGGTTACTAAGGTTATAAGCCTACATTGTATTGTATGAGGTTCGCCGGTACTGCCGGCCCGGGTCTTCTCCAGATGGCGACCCGACCTGAGCCTGTCCATCACATTACACTTGCGCAGTTGACGAAATAACTGATTTCAAAACTGGACTCCAGGGAGCCACACTCATGTTTTTTTTTTTTTAACACGGACCTTTCGTTACATAATTATACATAACTGTTGCAGGTTTCAAGACTATAGAATGAAGCGTTCTCGTGTTATTGTTCGGAAACGAGGAAGGCGGAGAACGTTCCTCTGTAAACTGAATTAACGAAAAGCAAAATGCATAGTAAGGTTGGTTGGTTAATGAAGTTGAAACTCTATCGACTACGATAGAATCACTAACATTTTCCCTACCAGACAAAAATATTTTAATCGTTAAAATGAGGATTAAAGTAAACTCTCAGCATATATATGCTGAGAAAAATACACCTGTTAGTGAATGCATACCGTGCAATAAAATATCCCTAATAGGTATAAATTATTATTACCTTTATTATAATTAATAACATTACTATCACTATTACTATATTAATAATAATAATATTATTATTATTGTGGAATTTTTTTACATAATTTTCTAAATGTAATAAAATATGATGCTGATTTGACCCTTTCGAGAAAATTTAATGTGTGAACACTGGACTGAATTGTGCAATGTAATTAGGCTTTCTCGACGGTCATTGATGTATATCGGCCTCAGTCCATAACTTAGAAATTGATGACATGTTCCTGCTGAAGAATTGGGATAAATTGTGTGGAAAACCCTTACAAGTCGGCGACAGGACGAAAAAATAGAGAACTTCAATGAATCCTTCCCAACACACCTTAGCCAAGTGACGCTTACCCATAACATACAGTAGTTTTTACGTTGGCCATCGTAAATCCTATCTGCTAGGGTAGTGTTAGGGTGTGTTCCATCAGCATTAAGTGTCTTCCAGTAATTAAATGGTAAGTGTTAATACCAAATTTTGTGTACCCAGCAAGCCTAATCCTATACAGTCCACAATTTCAATTTAGCAGAGTAGATGGTTTTTGTATTGTAACTATTAATTTAATTTCAGGTCTAGCTTCTTATGAGATTGGTGAAGAAGTGGGCATCGAGGGAGTTACAGTTCAGTGACCTGCTATGACTAAGTCCCACTTACGTCACCCAAATTACTTCCAGGTAATAATTCAGGTAATGCCCTGTAAGCCTCCTGCAAATAATGTACTCACATAATAATAATTCACAATAATTATTATGTCAATAACAGGAAGTGTATTCCAGGCTATTTATAGTTCAGGTCACTTATCTTTGTTCAATGCTTAGCGTGCAATTTGGTGCTCAAGTAATTTATTTGAGTTATTAGATGGTTGCATGACTCGAGGCTGGTGGCGTTCCGGACTGTCCCTTCCACAACAATGTACGCTTACGCTGCTTAAATTATAACACGAACTGTGGAGTGTTCCTTCCCTTGTAATGCTAACTGCTTAGCCATATCATCCGTAGTAAAGAGAGAATGGGTCAAGCCGTGAGCAGGTACGTGCAGGATCTTAGTTGAGCGGTAGGTAGGTACCAGTGTTAGTTCCTACCCTCCACCCGGAGGGCCCAAGAAAGAAGACAGAAGGAAGAAGATGAACGACACCCCCAACCCGGGGGCCACCGCCAGGTTACCATCTGGAGAAGACCCGGGCCGAAGTACCGGCAAATCCCTAATGAATGAATGAACCAGCGTTAGTAGAGAAGTAGATAGGTATCTGGGTGTTAGCCGACTGCTGCGCGTCTCATGCTAGACACCCTTAGACTCCACGGTGGAAATAAATCACACTGTTTGGTTTTTCTCGGATTATTCTGGGTTAGTAATCACAAGGAGTTAATTATCCAGGGAGGGGGGGTAATAATTATAGTGGATGATCAAGCAGTGTTTCCCGTTGCTTGATAACACACAGTGGGTGATCAAACACAGTGTTTCCCTTTGCTTGAAAACACAAAATAGGTGTTGAATAACAGTGGCATAATACCACTACATCACGACTCGCAACACTTGAAGGTATGCACGGACAAAATTTCTGTTCTCCCTGAATATGCCTCGTTTTCTCTCGCTCACTTTTCGTATATACGCTTCATGCATCATATACATGGATATCATATTTTGTACCTTTCCCTATGTGTTTTTCTCCTCTCCCCTCAACTTTCCATCATTTCTTTGTTTCTTCTACATCTTAAACTAACATTTAACACCTGAGAGTGAATTATTATCTTCGTATCCATTGCTACG
This sequence comes from Cherax quadricarinatus, assembly GCF_038502225.1. Classification (NCBI taxonomy): domain Eukaryota; kingdom Metazoa; phylum Arthropoda; class Malacostraca; order Decapoda; family Parastacidae; genus Cherax; species Cherax quadricarinatus. Next base: position 19,158,923 of record NC_091344.1, read on the forward strand.
TAGTAATCTTTTGTTTTGCAAAGGATTAGTTAATGATCCAAATCGGACCTAAACGTCGTAGTAAGTTATTTGTGCTTTATTCCAATCACGGTATCGTGCCATTTTATTCTTTAGTTTTTTGTTTTCTCTGTTTTTATCTTGTAAATGAGGTCAACAAGTTACGTTAAATTTATGAATGTTTGACCAGAGACAGGACAACATTTAATCGAAACTATGCACAACTAGTGTCATGGAAACACTGTTTTTTCTTCCTTGACGGACAAACCACAAGAAGAGCAACACAAGAGGATTTTCCACACACACACAGCACCGGGTGAGAGGCGTACGTCGCATCTGATACTGACACACTGCCGGGGGAGCCTTGCTTACCGCTCTATTCACTGTGTCGTATTCCCCTTACCCCTTCCCGTTCCCTCTTCCCCTCCCCAGCCCCTCACAGCAGCTGATTGGCGGGATGGTCAATTGGGTTTCATGTCTATTGACTACACGAGGGTCAGTAAGGCTGCATACAACCTGTTCACTGTAAGTCAAGACACCCCTAAAATTGGGATTAAAGTAACTACGCTGACAGATAGACACCCAATGGAAATAAGCTGCATTTATTTTACTGGGTTACCCCTGGGATAAACAGACATAATAATACAAGAACATTATAAAATAAATATTATATGTGCCCAAAGCCTAAAAGAATACTCTCGTTGTATACATTCTTGACAACCAATGAACGCGAACACCAGTTTACCAGTGAATTCTTTATGTGAGTATACAAGCGTAGCAAAGTACTTGATGAGTAAGCAGGATTCCTCACTGCTAACATACGACCATACAGCCTTATAAAAAATTTTATTCTGCTACGTCCTTTTCCCTTACTGCATATATGAAAGTGATATTGCCATATTGTCTAGGTAATGTGTTGCTCACTGCTGGAAGTGCACGATTCAGTCGCTAGGGCTTCGGGTTCCACTCCCCGGAACGGTGATACGTACAAGCAAGTTCCCTGACACCGGCTGCCCTTACTCACTCAGCTAAATTTTGCGGGTCGAATCCATAGGAGGTAAAACTTACTATGCAAAGTCCTGTGTAAAGTAACTCCCGACCCACAGGACTCGTATTTATATTAATAATACTAACATAATAATAATGAAATTATTATTATTATTAGTAGTAGTAGTAGTGTTATTATTATTAGTGTTATTAGTATTATTACTACTGCGAGAAACATGAAACTTAATAAAATATCACTGTTGGATGCTGGTAATTATCATATACGGGTCTTGATGTTCTAGTTGGTCCACCAGTGTTGTTGTGATGTTGGAGTTGGTCCACCAGTGTTGTTGTGATGTTGGAGTTGGTCCACCAGTGTTGTTGTGATGTTGGAGTTGGTCCACCAGTGTTGTTGTGATGTTGGAGTTGGTCCACCAGTGTTGTTGTGATGTTGGAGTTGGTCCACCAGTGTTGTTGTGATGTTGGAGTTGGTCCACCAGTGTTGTTGTGATGTTGGAGTTGGTCCACCAGTGTTGTTATGATGTTGGAGTTGGTCCACCAGTGTTGTTGTGATGTTGGAGTTGGTCCACCAGTGTTGTTGTGATGTTGGAGTTGGTCCACCAGTGTTGTTGTGATGTTGGAGTTGGTCCACCAGTGTTGTTGTGATGTTGGAGTTGATCCACCAGTGTTGTTGTGATGTTGGAGTTGGTCCACCAGTATTGTTGTGATGTTGGAGTTGGTCCACCAGTGTTGTTGTGATGTTGGAGTTGGTCCACCAGTGTTGTTGTGATGTTGGAGTTGGTCCACCAGTGTTGTTGTGATGTTGGAGTTGGTCCACCAGTGTTGTTATGATGTTGGAGTTGGTCCACCAGTGTTGTTGTGATGTTGGAGTTGGTCCACCAGTGTTGTTATGATGTTGGAGTTGGTCCACCAGTGTTGTTGTGATGTTGGAGTTGGTCCACCAGTGTTGTTGTGATGTTGGAGTTGGTCCACCAGTGTTGTTGTGATGTTGGAGTTGGTCCACCAGTGTTGTTATGATGTTGGAGTTGGTCCACCAGTGTTGTTGTGATGTTGGAGTTGGTCCACCAGTGTTGTTGTGATGTTGGAGTTGGTCCACCAGTGTTGTTATGATGTTGGAGTTGGTCCACCAGTGTTGTTGTGATGTTGGAGTTGGTCCACCAGTGTTGTTGTGATGTTGGAGTTGGTCCACCAGTGTTGTTGTGATGTTGGAGTTGGTCCACCAGTGTTGTTATGATGTTGGAGTTGGTCCACCAGTGTTGTTATGATGTTGGAGTTGGTCCACCAGTGTTGTTGTGATGTTGGAGTTGGTCCACCAGTGTTGTTATGATGTTGGAGTTGGTCCACCAGTGTTGTTGTGATGTTGGAGTTGGTCCACCAGTGTTGTTGTGATGTTGGAGTTGGTCCACCAGTGTTGTTATGATGGAGTTGGTCCACCAGTGTTGTTGTGATGTTGGAGTTGGTCCACCAGTGTTGTTGTGATATTGGAGTTGGTCCACCAGTGTTGTTGTGATGTTGGAGTTGGTTCACCAGTGTTGTTATGATGTTGGAGTTGGTCCACCAGTGTTGTTATGATGTTGGAGTTGGTCCACCAGTGTTGTTGTGATGTTGGAGTTGGTCCACCAGTGTTGTTGTGATGTTGGAGTTGGTCCACCAGTGTTGTTATGATGTTGGAGTTGGTCCACCAGTGTTGTTGTGATGTTGGAGTTGGTCCACCAGTGTTGTTGTGATGTTGGAGTTGGTCCACCAGTGTTGTTATGATGGAGTTGGTCCACCAGTGTTGTTGTGATGTTGGAGTTGGTCCACCAGTGTTGTTGTGATGTTGGAGTTGGTCCACCAGTGTTGTTGTGATGTTGGAGTTGGTCCACCAGTGTTGTTATGATGTTGGAGTTGGTCCACCAGTGTTGTTGTGATGTTGGAGTTGGTCCACCAGTGTTGTTGTGATGTTGGAGTTGGTCCACCAGTGTTGTTATGATGGAGTTGGTCCACCAGTGTTGTTGTGATGTTGGAGTTGGTCCACCAGTGTTGTTGTGATGTTGGAGTTGGTCCACCAGTTCTGTTATGATGGAGTTGGTCCACCAGTGTTGTTATGATGTTGGAGTTGGTCCACCAGTGTTGTTGTGATGTTGGAGTTGGTCCACCAGTGTTGTTGTGATGTTGGAGTTGGTCCACCAGTGTTGTTGTGATGGAGTTGGTCCACCAGTGTTGTTATGATGGAGTTGGTCCACCAGTGTTGTTATGATGGAGTTGGTCCACCAGTGTTGTTATGATGGAGTTGGTCCACCAGTGTTGTTATGATGGAGTTGGTCCACCAGTGTTGTTATGATGTTGGAGTTGGTCCACCAGTGTTGTTGTGATGTTGGAGTTGGTCCACCAGTGTTATGATGGAGTTGGTCCACCAGTGTTGTTATGATGTTGGAGTTGGTCCACCAGTGTTGTTATGATGTTGGAGTTGGTCCACCAGTGTTGTTATGATGTTGGAGTTGGTCCACCAGTGTTGTTGTGATGTTGGAGTTGGTCCACCAGTGTTGTTGTGATGTTGGAGTTGGTCCACCAGTGTTGTTGTGATGTTGGAGTTGGTCCACCAGTGTTGTTATGATGTTGGAGTTGGTCCACCAGTGTTGTTGTGATGTTGGAGTTGGTCCACCAGTGTTGTTGTGATGTTGGAGTTGGTCCCACCAGTGTTGTTGTGATGTTGGAGTTGGTCCACCAGTGTTGTTATGATGTTGGAGTTGGTCCACCAGTGTCGTTGTGATGTTGGAGTTGGTGGACCAGTGTCGTTGTGATGTTGGAGTTGGTCCACCAGTGTTATGATGTTGGAGTTAGTCCACCAGTGTTGTTATGGTGTTGGAGTTGGTCCACCAGTGTTGTTATGATGTTGGACTTGGTCCACCAGCGTAGTTTTGTTGCTAGAGTTGGTCCACAAGTGTTGTCCTGATGCTGGAGTTGGTCCACCAGCGTGATCTTGATGCTGGAGTTGGTCCACCAGCGTGATCTTGATGCTGGAGTTGGTCCACCAGCGTGGTCTTGATGCTGGAGTTGGTCCACCAGCGTGGTCTTAATGCTGGAGTTGGTCCACCAGCGTGGTCTTGATGCTGGAGTTGGTCCATCAGCGTGGTCTTGATGTTGGAGTTGGTCCACCAGCGTGGTCTTGATGCTGGAGTTGGTCCATCAGCATGGTCTTGATGCTGGAGTTGGTCCACCAGCGTGGTCTTGATGCTGGAGTTGGTCCATCAGCGTGGTCTTGATGCTGGAGTTGGTCCACCAGCGTGGTCTTGATGCTGGAGTTGGTCCACCAGCGTGGTCTTGATGCTGGAGTTGGTCCACCAGCGTGGTCTTGATGCTGGAGTTGTTCCACCAGCGTGGTCTTGATGCTGGAGTTGGTCCACCAGCGTGGTCTTGATGCTGGAGTTGGTCCACCAGCGTGGTCTTGATGCTGGAGTTGGTCCACCAGCGTGGTCTTGATGCTGGAGTTGGTCCACCAGCGTGGTCTTGATGCTGGAGTTGGTCCACCAGTGTAGTCTTGACGATCAGCTCTGTGCTGTATCTCGGTGAGACAGTGCCTGTATTCTAACCTTACTGAAGTACATCCTCGACTGAAGTGCAACTTTCTCCGCTGGAAAAAACCTGAACGAGTGAAATGCAATAAATTTAACTGAAATGCAAACAGCCTTGACTGAAATACATAATGGTCGACTGCAATAAAACGTGTGTAGAACCAGCGGCCAGAATGGTTGAGTGAAGGGAACTAATGCGTGTTAGAGAAAGAACCAGGAGAGAGAGAGAAAAAAAAAAAGAGAGCAGTATAAACACGAAGAAGCAAGCAAGTAAGCAACAGCAGCTGCATCAGCAGCCTTAACACATTAACAGCATAAATGGCACCAGATCAGCAGCACGCCAGCCCAGCAGCAGCTCACAGCTCACCAGGAGTAGCTCATTAGCAGCAGCAGCAGCAGCAGTAGCACTCACGCCAGTTCAGTAGCAGTAGCAGCAACACCAGCAGTTCACAGCTCAGTAGCAGTGCCAGGCTTTGGGATCAATGTAAGTGCTGGTGGTCACGCGACAGGAGAATGCTGAATGGTGCTGTGATGCGCTATGCTCACCTAGTTGTTCTTGCAGAGGTCGAACCATAGTTCCTGCCCCAACCCCACAAGTAGCTATTGGTCGGTTAATGAGGTTTAAAGCCTTAACGACCCTCGACTACACGACGGTCATTAAGGCTTCAAGTCAACAATACTTTAATCCCTAAAGTAAGGAATAAAGTGAACTCCTAACATATATACACTGAGAGAAATACACCTCTCGGTGTTTATATATATATATATATATATATATATATATATATATATATATATATATATATATATATATATATATATATATATATATATGTAATGTATATATACAAAGTGAGAGAGAGAATGCCAACATGCATAATTTAAATTCATTTCTTGGGCTGAAAACTATTTAAACTTAATTGAATGACCAACCCGAATAAATAAATTAAAAAATTAATACTCACGGCTATCGAAGCCATTAAGGAACATTCGAACACACTATATGAACGCCGTTACTATGGTTACGGCGTCTATCAACAAACATGGCGACTAAGGTCACTAAATGGACACGAGAACGAGGAGGCAGGAAAGATTTCGCAGATCCTACACGCAGGAGTCATCAACGACTTCAAATAAATATCACAGGCCTCGATGCCGCTATGATGAGGGACATGGCAAAATACAAGGGAGGAGACAATGTGGGAAAGAGGCAAGAAAAAGAAGTAAAGATGGAGAGCCGTGAAGACGCGGTCATCCGCAAGAGAATTGAAGAACTACGTGCTCAGCTCCATGACGTCACTCTCAAGGAGGTGAGCCCTTTTTTTTCCTCTTCTTTTTCTCAGAATTGTTACAGTCATTGTGCGGCTACTCTGATCTATATTGTTATTGTGTGACTGTCCTTGATCAAGATCCCAAAATCAAAACTATCTCTAATATGTCTGAATATTTGTTCACTTACCTTTCTAGACCAACTGTGGCTTTCCTGATCTGTATAATATTGTGTGGCAGTCCTAGTCAATATACTGCATCTGTGTTTGTGTTTTATACCATACATCTCCTTCATTTACAATTATTTATGATACTTCTGTATTTACACGCTAGTCCTGATTCAGTCACTTTATTTTTATTCAGATACATTTGAGGAAACTCTACTTATCTATGTCTCTCAAGAAAATGTCTTCACAAACATAACATCAACATGTGGAGTGTTTTCTGTGTTTCAGTACCACACGCACCTGTGCAAAACTCACGGTCGATGTTGGGGCTGTTACTGCCCTCGCCGTAGCAACTTCAGAATAGAATATTAGATAAAATGTTACTTAGGGAACACGATAAAGCAGATGAAGCAAATGCCAGAAAATTGACACGGAGGATAATGAGAACTTTCAAAACAAGATCAATTATGTCTATGATGGTACAATTCAAATCATTTGAGTTCTCACATCTGGAATATCACTCTGTGCTCACAGTTCAAGGGAAGAGAGATATCAGAGCTGGAAAATGCAGAGGTCGTTGTTTGCCCACATAAAGTCAACTAAACATTTAAGCTACTGGAAAGACTTCAGAGTACTTGGAACGTATTTTCTAAAGCGATGGAGAGAGATACCTGATAATATACACCTTAAGGTTACTGGAAGACAAGATCGAAGGTTACTGGAAGGCCAGGTCGAAGGTTACTGGAAGGCCAGGTCGAAGGTTACTGGAAGGCCAGGTCGAAGGTTACCGTAGGACCAGGTCGAAGGTTACCATAGGACCAGGTCGAAGGTTACTGGAGGGCCAGGTCGAAGGTTACTGGAAGGCCAGGTCGAAGGTTACCGTAGGACTAGGTCGAAGGTTACTGGAAGGCCAGGTCGAAGGTTACCGTAGGACCAGGTCGAAGGTTATTGGAGGGCCAGGTCGAAGGTTACTGGAGGACCAGGTCCAAAATTTACAAATTACCATAAGAACGTATTGCAATGAGAGATGTTGGAGGAAGTGCAAAATAAACCCAGAGAAACGCAAGGCACATTGGGCACAATAAGAAAACACTGTCAACATCCGTGGTGTTAGACTCTACAATCTACAACGGTCAGGTATAAAAACAAGCCAGAAAAAATGGAAAAATCTCCAAGATGAAACTGGATCACTGCTTCCCCCCAAATGCCAGATCAACCAGGCTGTGAAAGCTGTGTGGGCCAGCGGGCTGCTAACAACAGCAGCGTGGGTGAACAGGCGCTCAACAAGGATGCTTGGATAAATGGTCAAGCTGGTAGGATAGAATAGCTTTTGAAATCGGTATGTAAAGGGGATGTGAAGAAAAAACGCCTTGTTGAGCAGGCTTTCATTGGGACAGTTTTTAATTCTGAGTAAAGCTTTTAAAGCTGAATGCTGATCTAAAGCTCTACGCAACGAAATGTTATTCCAGTGGAAGCTTGTTCTGTAAAGTGTCATTTCTTCACTGTTATCGCCAGAAGAACATTCGGATCCAAGAAGAACAAACACTGCAGTAGGAATACTGGCCCATACCAGGTAGGTCTCATATCTACCCATTCCCACTAGTGAATTTGTCGGACCTACGTTTAAAACTCAATTTGAGATCGCTTTTTCCAGTTTCTTCCCTGATGTCAAGATTTTTTCTAACTAGGATTTCCTTGAGTGCTAACAACAGGTCAGCCAAGATATTCTCTGTCATAGGACAGTATCCTCACGTCAGTGCTGAAGACAACTAACCTGATCTATATTGTTATTGTGTGACTGTCCTTGATCAAGATCCCAAAATCAAAACTATCTCTAATATGTCTGAATATTTGTTCACGTACCTTTCTAGACCAACTGTGGCTTTCTGTGCTGTACCACAAACACAGTCTGTTACAGGCGAAATGTTTCGAAATAAAGACACTTAACTATTACACTTGTGTCTTAATTATCAACTTCTTATTGTATACCACTATCATATTTACAATATATTACCTTAAATCAAGGCTACGACTGTATAAGTGGTTTTTTAGTTGCCAAGATGCTTATAATGAACTGGTTGTCATTTGATTATGACCTCAGTTTCTCTCCAGTTAGGAACACATTACCGTGTCTGACAGTCTTCACAGTTTAGTTCCACGAGTGCTTTCAAATTTTAAGGGCATGTATAAAATATCTTAGATCGGGTTTTCAAGTCCTTCAAGGAACTGTGAGCAATCTTTCAAGGCTACACAACATTATTGGTATACAGTACCGACACAGTGATTAATTAAACACATGTACAACCATTGGGTAGCTTTATTTTGAAGACGTTTCGCCAACCTGTTGTTGCACATGTGTCAATTTTTTCAACGTTTATATATTTTGTTAGGCAGGTGCTGCAGGTCTAACTTTTCCTGGCATGGGGAGACACTATGTTATTTCAGCACGATGCGATGTTTGTACAGAGATGGGTGACATTTTAGCTGGCTTTCTGCACGCACATTTAAAAATATCACCCGTGTTTGTACAAATACTATCATGCAGAAATAAAATATTATTATTAATTATTATTATTATTATTATTATTATTATTATTATTATTATTATTATTATTATTATTATTATTATTAATCTTCCCTTTCTGCCATTTTTGTCAATGTATAACCTATCACAACACTAACTCCCAAACTAGATATAAATCTTCAGACGACATTTAGGTCCGCAATGGCCCGCAAAACCTATTTCTTATTACCCATGTTGCCCACAGGGGTACATCATTTCCCAGTGACTGTGCTAACGCTAAACACTCCAGGTGTTTACAGAGTAACACCCCCTAGAGACCGTAGTAAACAAAACAAACTGGTTGGT
>NC_091344.1:19170286-19220286 GCF_038502225.1 Cherax quadricarinatus
TCAGGTACCTACTTACTTGCTAGATGAACGGGGACAATAGGTGTATGGAAACACGCCCAGTGTTTCCACCCTTGCCGAGGACTGAACCACGAACACTGTGTGTGAAGCGAGAGCGTTGCCTATCAGGCAACCAGATAAATAGCCAAAGATAACCTATATAAAAGTTAGGCAAAGTGACTTATTTCCTCTGGGGATCCTTGTGATATCTTATAACAATAGCTTCCCCTGCTTCACTCGACCTGATAATTTCAGCATTTCCACTTATTCTTTAATTTATCCTGTTCTATATCCTATTTTAAGTAAATTGTAGACTGTTTTCCAGTATTTTGTTAAGACGGAGTAACATGAAGAGCAAGAAGAGTGAATGTGAGATGAACATTGTAACATTGGGTCTTACTTACCTGAGCTTGTAGACACCTTATTAACGTTTCACTTGAAATGCATGAATCGAAAAATATTCCTAAATATTTCAATGAAGTTAATGTTGAGATAGACGTCTCGTTCTACAATAAAATATTATTTATGATTATTATTCTAGCTTTTGAGGCAAATAGTACGACACAGCTATGTACATTCTTTGGGTCTTTACCAGATGCTTCCCAAGAGAGCACAATCTGCATACAACAGGGATGTTGCACTTAAAACTAATGGTTTGGATTCCGTGTTATTTATTACACAGCGATAAAATAATGGAATGAGTTACCTGGTAATGTTAGATCTAGTCTACGTATGTAACAAATTAAGAATGCGGCCGATGAATATCAGATGAATAAAACTGGAGAAAGTGAGAATAGTGATGTCTTACATGTTTAAAATAGTCATGATTCCATCTTAATCTAATTCCTCATTTTTGTGTTGATAAATATTCATTTTAAATAATTAAGAGTAGAGAATAAGACGGCATCTTTTTGTGCCTATATAAAAATAAAACTATGTAGTACGTATATCTATAATTTAAGAATCACAGTGAAAATAAATCACATTGTGTGAACTGTCTGGGTCATCCTAGATAAAAAAATATTCATAATTTACAAGATAAAACCACTGTCGAAGTTCCAAATTATGTACGGGCCCTTAATAAAAAAATATGTATTTACTTACCACCTAAACATTGTAGTATATAACACTACGTGTGCCAATAACATCTAAAGTATATGCCCTCGTGGCGATTTAAGGACCTTAATGGAAATGAGACAGACAGTCCTCGATGACAACTTAACTTTACTGGGTTATCCTGGGTTATTAGACCACTGGGTTATCCTGGGTTATTAGACCACTGGGTTATCCTGGGTTATTAGACCACTGGGTTATTCTGGGTTATTAGACCACTGGGTTATCCTGGGTTATTAGACCACTGGGTTATCCTGGGTTATTAGACCACTGGGTTATCCTGGGTTACTAGGCCATTGTAAATTTTTAAACTTATGATTGTAAAACTGTTTGTTGATTGTTGTAATTGAAATCATATAGTACTACTAAGGTAGGCCTAAAACCCAATTCAAGGTAGTCTCTGACAACCCATGAAATGTAATTTTAATTTCTATTCTAGAGATTAAAGTTATTTTGTCTAGTGGTGGAAATGTTACGTACATCTTTTAATGACCTTAGTGTAGTCGATAGATTTAAATCACTTTAACCATCCAACCATCTGACAACAGATGCTGGAGGAGAGGGCGAGGCAGGTGCAGGAGAAGACTGAGAGAGTGCGGCAGCGGCAGGAGGAAGACGCGAGGTGGGCCAGAGTGGTGCGTAGGAACAGGGATGAATTTGAGGAGGACCTGTGGAAGGAACACCTCCACAAGATAAACAAGAGAGAGACACTTAAGAAGGACCTCGACAATTTGTGAGTCTTGGTTACTAGACCACTGGGTTATCCTGGGTTACTAGGACACTGTGTTATCCTGGGTTACTGGGCCACTGTGTTATCCTGGGTTACTAGGTCACTGGGTTATCCTGGGTTACTGGGCCACTGTGTTATCCTGGGTTATTAGGTCACTGGATTATCCTGGGTTACTAGACCACTGGGTTATCCTGGATTACTAGGCCACTGGGTTATCCTGGGTTACTAGGCCACTGGATTATCTTGGGTTACTAGACCACTGGGTTATCCTGGGTTGCTAGGACACTGTGTTATCCTGGGTTACTGGGCCACTGTGTTATCCTGGGTTACTAGGTCACTGGGTTATCCTGGGTTACTAGACCATTGGGTTATCCTGGTTTGCTAGACGACTGGGTTATCCTGGGTTACTAGACCACTGGATTATCTTGGGTTACTAGACCACTGGGTTTTTCTGGGTTACTAGGCCACTGGGTTATCCTGGGCTACTAGACCACTGGGTTATCCTGGGCTACTAGGCCACTGGGTTATCCTGGGTTACTAGACCTGCGAGTTAATAATCCAAACAAAATCTTCATAGTAATAATAATAATAACAATAATTATAATAATAATTTGTTAACAAAACCTGAGCGTACAGTGTTGAATCAGGGACTCGTCTTACACGACAGGTTTTCAAAACGACTTCAGAAGGCATCTTCGTCACCCCTTACATGTTCAGTCACTGAAACACCATGATTTTCATGTTGACGAAGATATCAGGTAAAAATGATATCGTTGTGCAGGTCGCCAAGATATCAGGAGAAAGTCTTCCCTTAATTTTACAATGAAGATTTCGTGAAAAGTTGTATTTTTGTCATGCTGGTAATTACTATTATTATTATTATTATTATTAGTAGTAGTAGTAGTTGTTGTAGTAGCAGTAGTAGTAGTAGTAGTAGCAGTATTTTAATTTGGAAGTGCTAAATCCTTATGAGTCAATTACAATGTAATTGATCTAAGGATAGAGAGGATAGCTCCAGTTGCTTACATCAAGAGCCCATCACAGACATCAAGGCACCTCTGCCAAATGAAACCATGCAGACAAATGTGATTTTGACCATGTACACTGTCCTAATTTGTTTTTAACATATGTAATATAAACTGTATATACATGTCTAGATGTACTCTTGTTCACCCTTTTGGGGCCTAATTTCTAGGCCTTTTGTGTATCCATATGCTATTGTGCTACCGTCCACAGAATGGGTATAAGGTGCACAATAAACAAGCCACTAACCTCCAGGGGATGCATATGGGGCGCAGAATAAACTAGCCACTTAGGGGCAAAATATCTAAATTTAAATCAGATTTTGAGGAGGGATCAGCTAAATAATATATGACGAATACTTGTTTCTCTAAATGTTCCATGCCTTCTGGAGGTGTGCTGAGCGAGAAGCCTCTCGGGAGGAGGAACGAAGACACCTTCAGCGTCTTCGGGAGGAGGTGGAGAACAGTGGGAAAGTGTACCTCCAGTATCACCACCACATCCGTACACAGGTGACTCCTCGCACACAGGTGGCTTTCCACACAGGTGATTTTATACACAGGTGACCCAAAACACAACATGTTACTTCAAACACACACACATGTGACCTCTCACACAAACATGTGGCCTCTCACACATGTGAAATCACTCACATGTGACCACACATATACAAATGACCTGGCACACAACAGTGCCTTGAAGTGTCACTAATCTTAGTATCAGATACAATTACACAAAACAAGTCAGCTTAATCATCTTCAAAAAAAAATAAACCCAGTCATCACTTAACAAGTCAGTACTGCTACTACTACTACTACTATGCTAGTAGTACTTCTTGAGTAGTATAGTAGTAGTAGTACTTCTGGACTTTACCCTGCCTCCCACACCCCACCATGTTCCCTTTATGTATTATCTTAATAGAAGTATTGGAAGGCGAAATGTAACATTAATAAATGTCTTTAGTTGTTCTTGCGCCCTTACATCCAACAATAACATTGTTGTTGGTAACACTTTGTAATTTGTTGTAGAACTTGAATATTCTAGCTGGGTAAAGTTCGGTCTTCTTGTATTTAGTTTACAAAGATGTTCTCTAGAAATACTATCTATAAAGTAACTTTGTGCTATTATGTGGTATGTGGTACAGATGGTACCAGCTGTGAGCCAAAGCTTTCATTTGATTAGTTGATTTGAGTTCGCAAATGTTTGCCCTGTGTTCTCTTTCAGGCTGCTCAGGAGAAGCTGAGGAAGCGAAAGGAGTTCTTGGCAGAGATCGAAGCAGTAAGGGCAAGCCGGCTGCAGGAGGCGCTGAAGGAGGACGAGCAGAGGGAGTCTGAACTCAGGTACTCAGCGGCCAAGCGAGCCTACGCCAGGAAAGTCAAGCAGAGGATACTTGACAAGATGAAGGGAAAGAGGAGCTCAGCAGTAGACGTTCTTGAAAGAGGGAGGAAGGAGGTTCTTGAAGGAGAGAAGAAAGAAGGTTCTTGAAGGAGAGGAAAAAAACTGGAAGAAAAAAGTTCTTTAAGGACGGGGAAAGGGATGAAAAAGATTTTTAAAGGAGGGAAGAAAAAGGTTCTTGAAGGAAGGGTAAGAAGGTTCTTGGAGGGAAGAAATAGGTTCTTGAAGTAAGGAAGTTAATTTAACTTAAGTAAACCTACAGAAAAACATTTTTAGAGAGAAAGAAGGGCGCGAGAGGTGTGGCAAGATGGTCGATCGTAACCAGGAAACGCAAAAATCTGAACGTTCATCACTCGCGGCGCGAGAATGGCTCGCGCAGCGACACTGGCGATGCAAGAGGATAGCGTTTGTAGTACCGTAAGGAAAATATTGTCCCTGGTTCACTCGCATGGTTCACCGACTGACAGTGTGATGCGTCACCCAGGGATCATCCCCACGAGAGGGAGAATTAGTGTAGTACGTAGCTAAGACTTCCATTATCCGCTAGGTTAGTTTAGCCAGGGGCCAGTTTGGTGCCTTATCTGCAGTGGCGCAGACGGGATTTCAATCTACCGGGGAAAAAGATTAAACCGGGATTTCAATCTGCCGGGATTTCAGTCTCAGAAGGGGTTTTAAAATCATTAAAAGCTGAAAAATCAAAGCAATGTTTTTTTTAAAACATCATTTTCAGTATATATGCGAAATTCCTTAATTTTTTGTATTTTCGTGGTCACTAGTTAATTGAACACGGTGAAAAAATAGTCATAAATTGTAAAGAAGGTATTTGCCTTTGGTTGGCATAAACCTCATTAGCCTCACCTTCTCCCTATGGTTGCGCCACTGCTTATCACCTGGCATTTAAGACTTACTGAGTTAAGAGAATGCCTTGCTCCTTCACTATGGGGAGAGGGAGGGACTGGAGCTTGGCATGAAAGCAAGTCAGAAAGGGTTTTGCCGTGGTGGAAGTGAGGAGACGTGAGACTGTATCCTCTCATTCCTGCTGCAATGAGAGAACCTCCAAAGTATTTTATTAGCAAGAATTATGTTTTTCATTTGACTGTAAGTAATGTTTGTGTCAGTATAATTTGTATCTGTTTTCCCATTATTATACCTCTGGTATTACATTACTGTTTCTTCCAGTACCTCGTCAAAGTATATAAGTAGCAAAGTAACCAGTAACTGTCTAATCCCCTAACTTTTATTAGTGTAATAAATAATTACATTCATTTACATACTGGTTTATCATTTTCCGCATGATTGTGGCAACGTTTCGCTCTGCATGATGCTCTATTACGCCATGTTTCACTCTGTGTAGAACTTTATCATTGACTTTACAAGGTCAGTCACCCGTCTGATCAACACAAAACTTTCAGTGTTTGTGTATTTTCCTCAACAGAAAGTTCGCATTTGTATTAAGCTGTGTAAGTAACAGTTTTCTAACTTTATTATACAAACTACGATATTGTATTCTGTGTGATAACTGGAGAATGCTACTTCCGATGGACTTCAAACTCTCAACAGTGGTACATCACACTTAACTGAAGATTTAGATTAAGTTTATACTGCACGCGTTCCAATTAACCAGTTTTGTTGAACACATTGTGGTTTTTTCCGTACGATTACTTGAGAATGCATCATTATATCGGTTTTAAACTTTCAACGATGATCTATAAAGAAAGACTTGGAATTTTTTTTAGGTGTTGTAAGTACCAGTTTGTTAATTTTTATAAAAAAGAAAAGTGTCTTGGTTAGTAAGTTTATTCAGGTACAGGTACACATAAATACAGTTACATCAGCTATCATACATAGCAGCATATGTGTATATTATCTAGGATAACCCAAAAAAGTCTGACAAAGTGACTTATTTCCATTGGAGTTCTTGATATTTCCATTGGAGTCCTTGACTTATTTCCATTGGAGTTCTTGATATTTCCATTGGGGTCCTCGATTTATTTCCATTGGATTCATCTCCACAAACTTCTTAACTACTTCCATTATGCCCTAGAATCTGTACTGATAAAGCCACATGAACGGTATTGTATACAATTTACCTACAACGATGTAGTTGATCATCAGGTCCTAAACCTTTTGGGAGGGTTTAGTTTTTGTTTCTGGGTGTCTTGAGCTGCAGCTCCTCTGCCTCTTGTGGTACAGTTGCTGGGCCTCTTTCGTGGGATGACGTGCAGGAGGCTGGGGTTATGAGACACGGGGATACCTCTTTCATCAGAGGTACTTGGGGACAACTAGAGAGAGGATACATACTCAGGATTGTCATCATTGTTATAACTTCATCGCCCAGCAACTGTGAAATAATTTTTTGATTTATTAATTAATGTCACTCTTAACTAGAGAGAGATGGTAGGGTTTTCTAGAGTGGGAAGGTGACGGAAGAAGAGGTGACGTGAGAGGGGCGACAGGAGAGGGGGGCGTGGTCGTTTTGGTGGCCCGGGTGAGAGAGGGGTTTGGGCATGCTAAGGGGGGGATATATGAGGGGAAGTAGAGGTTGGGGCGGATGAGGGATCAGGTGGAGGGGGTGGTGTAGCAAGGCCAGGGAAGGAGTCAGTGTGTTGTCAACCGCCGGTGAGGTGAAGTGTACAGACCGCGTGTTCCCTTGCTGTCAGTGAGGCGTCTCTCTCAGTGAGTGTAGGTGGGGCCAAGTGGTAACTAGGTGGTGGTGGTGGCTGTGGTACCTAGGGAACAGGTAGAGAGAGAGAGTATACCACACACAAACGACTGCTGTAGCTCGTAACACTCAGAGATACTTGGGGACAACTAGAGAGAGGTTCTATACACACAGGTCTCTAGTAACTGAAGACAAGCAAAGAAAGAAAGGAATACAACATACAGGTCTGTATCATCTGAGGACCACCACAGAGAGAGTATACACACTCAGGATTGACATCATCAAGGATACCCCCACACAGGACTGACATCATCGCCGTAACTTCAGTCAACAACTACATACATCGTTTATAATGGGTAAGAAACGTTTGTTTACATATTTGGTAGTCAAACACTTTTATCGATAATTTCCTTCCAAGGCAGGTTGGGGATGGGTCTTCAGGCCGGTAAATCCCTCTTAATTCTACAAATTGGAGCTGCCTTTACCTTATGCGGATCAAACCCGACTACATTTTATTCCCAAGGATTTATTAATGCTTACTTGCTCATCGCTTCCCCATGAATTTAACGAAAATCCTTTTTTTCCATCGTTCGAATAACATCTACAATGATTACAAGACTTATTCTCAATAGTTATAGAACCTACTAAACTTTTCTAGCATCATCTAATCTAGTAAGATGTAGGGATAGCCGGGATGCAGCTAGTGCACAGGGGGTATCTACCCTCTGTATCATTGTTGATGGTATATAATACTGACAAGTTGTGCAGCATGTATACTTTGTGAGAGGTACAGACTGCAACTCCGTGTTTGTGAAGATGTAAGCGAGTACCATGTGACCACAATTTCTGCCTGTGAAGAAACGTTTCTCCTGTACAACAGGCGAAATACAATTAACATA
The DNA here is from genome assembly GCF_038502225.1 of Cherax quadricarinatus. Classification (NCBI taxonomy): domain Eukaryota; kingdom Metazoa; phylum Arthropoda; class Malacostraca; order Decapoda; family Parastacidae; genus Cherax; species Cherax quadricarinatus. The sequence goes on from NC_091344.1 coordinate 19,178,103, forward strand.
GGCTCCTGTGTTGCAGTCATCTGTATTCGGTGTGTACTATGAGATCGTCTGTTATCTGTACGTTCAATGTACATGTTTTTTGATGTGTCTGTTATTTTGACATGAAATGAAGCTAGATGTTTGCTGGAGCTTGTTGGTCTGATGATGGGGCGTTACCTCGGTAGGGTGAGAGGTATGAGCGAATATTCTTACACTATGTAATATATATTCTGACATGAGAGGAGGTTAGAAGTTTGTGTTAGAGCTGTGTGACTGTGATTAGCACAGGCAGCAGCAGGCAGTGACACGCCCCTACCGGCGAGAGGGTATAAATAACAGTGAGTCTGGGCGTGGGTGAGCTAGTGTACCGGTGTGTGTCTCTCTCTCCTCCCCTTCCCCCTCGTAGTAGACTTCTCCCTCCCGTTTTTCCCCTCTTCTCCCCCTCTACTCCCATCTCCTCCCCTTGTCCTACCTACCCGACCACCCTCCCCTTCCGTCGTTGTCCACTCCCTCTCTTCCCCTCTCCCTCATCGACTTCGTTAGTCTCCCCACCAGCACCACCTCCCCCACCCGGCCCTTCACCTCCCTCTCCCTGGGACTAGTGGGAAGAGCTACCTAACCTGCCCCCCTCAACAGCTGTTGCCCTCGGCTCCCCTTCCATATCACTCGCCCCCCTCCCCAAAGGGGTGCATATTATTTTGGTCTGTCTCTGTTCACTATATATATATATATATATATATATATATATATATATATATATATATATATATATATAGATATATATATATATATATATATATATATATATATCGTGCCGAATAGGTAAAACTTGCGATTTTTGCCTTAAATAGCAACGCTTTTCTTGCCGAATAACGCAAGCGATAATTTGTGTATGCAATAATTTCGCAAAAATCATTCTGAACCTAATGAAAAAAAATATTTTTGTGTATGAGAGAAAATTTTAGAAAGAACTTAATTTTAAATGAGTTCTTGCTAATTGACCAGTTTTACCTATTCGGCACGATATATATATATATATATATATATATATATATATATATATATATATATATATATATATATATATATATATATATATAACACTGCACTAGCCAAGGATTCGAACCCATGTTGTACTAGCCCGCCATTGTGAGCGAGACCACATGACGCCTTAACCCACAGGACCACCCATTAGCTTTCAAGCTAATTTCATTAGCTTGAAAGCTCCCGCACCTCAGTATGTCCTCGGACCAAGAGTAACACACCTAGCTTGACTGGGTGCTTGGTTCTTGTAGGATTGGGTGGTCCTGTGGGTTAAGGCGTCATGAGGTTCTCGCTCACAGTGGCGGGCTAGTACAACATGGGTTCGAATCCTTGGCTACCTACCTGGAGGTTATTCCGGGGATCAACGCCCCCGCGGCCCGGTCCACGACCAGGCTTTTATATATATATATATATATATATATATATATATATATATATATATATATATATATATATATATATATATATATATTCACACTCATGTGTGTATGATGTAAAAATCATAGTTAGCACTGGGGAACAAAACCATAGTATAATGTAATCTTGCTGGGCCGAAATCTTAATCTTTGGTTACCTGTACGTTACCTGTAGTTGTTTCAGGGGGTCACCGCCTCCACGTCCCGGTCCCAGACCAGGCCTCCTGGTTGCTGGCCTGATCGATCAGGCTGTTAGTACCCGCCGCCGCACACAGTCCAACATAGGCACCACAGCCTGGCTGCTCGCGGAATTTATCGGGTTCACTGTTAGACAGCCAGGGATTTGCTGGTAATATTCCTTATTCATGACGGACATTCAAAATAGAAGAGCAAATACTGTGAATGCCTTGCAAGTCATATTTAATTTTTAGGTGGGCTCTTTTTTTCAATCGCATTTACAAAAAAATCTCACTGTACTGAGGAAATTTATTAAAGAACTTACTGTAGTAGAGGGAAATGACTTCAGATTATCCCCGAAGGGTTACTAATCCACGATAACCCAAGAAATCCAGGAAGTGTGGCTTATTTCTCTGCAGGTCAGTTAAGTTTATTCAGGTACAGGTGCACATAAATACAGTAACATTAATTATTATATATATATCAGTATATGAGTAGATTATGTTGAGTAACCCATGTAACTTATTTCCATTTGGGTCCTTGAAAGATTGATGCCACAGCATCAGTTTTCCAAGGACCCATCCAAGTACTAACCAAGGACCCATCCAAGTACTAACCAAGGACCCATCCAAGTACTAACCAAGGACCCATCCAAGTACTAACCAAGGACCCATCCAAGTACTAACCAAGGACCCATCCAAGTACTAACCAAGGACCCATCCAAGTACTAACCAAGGACCCATCCAAGTAATAACCAAACCAAACGTTGGTTAACTTTGCTAATCGTACGAGAAATTGTGTTCAACGTGGTATAGCCATTAACAAATTCTGCACTGGCCCGTATGATTCTTTTTTCCCCTCCCTCCAGGATGCGACCCACAACAATAGACTAACACCTTGGTACCTATTTGATGAAATTAAGACACATGTGCAACATCTGGGTGCCTTTATTGTAGACGTTTCGCCATCCAGTGGCTTTATCAGTACAAATTCCAGGACATGGTTATGTACATGTCCTCAGAATCAAGATTCCATGATGTTGCAGTGTCTGACAAGTTGTGCAAGAATGGTATATAATACCGACAAGATGAAATTAAGACACATGTGCAACATCTGGGTATCTTTATTGTAGACGTTTCGCCATCCTGTGGCTTTATCAATACAATTTATCAATACAATGGAATTTGTATTGATAAAGCCACTGGATGGTGAAACGTCTACAATAAAGATACCCAGATGTTGCACATGTGTCTTAATTTCATCTTGTCGGTATTATATACCATTCTTGCACAGGTACCTATTTACTGCTAGGTAAGGGAGAGGCAGCTTGTCTAGGGGGACTTCCCTGTACCTCTCTCATAACCCATGGGTCGAGTCGGTATTCTCTTGCTTGTAAGTAGAGTCCTCAACCACTTGGGGAGGAAGCGGTGAAGGTAAGCTCCACGGACACAGCTTCAAGAACAGGCACGACAGAGCCCCAACAGGCTGGAAATCAATAGTTATTGATAGTTGTTAAGAAAGACTATGTTGACAGTAGTGGATGAAGCGGGCCAGGAGCTGAGGCCCGACATCAGTAAATTTAATATTTCGGTACACCTGAGTAAATGTATATATTTATACACTCACACGTACATTTCCTCTCACGTACATACCCGTCTGTGTACATATGTTCGCACCTACACACACTCGCAAGTACATAAAAGTGTAGACAGCTGTGCTGACCGTGAAAATATCGCATTACGACACAGCTAATCCATAATTCCACGGCCGGTGTGTGTGTGTGTGTGTGTGTGTCTGTCTGTCTGTCTGTCTGTCTGTCTCTGTGTGTGTGCGTTTGTGTGTCTGTGTGTGTGTGTCTGTATCTGTGTGTGTGCATTTGTGTGTGTGTGTGTTCAACTGGATTTAAGGGAGTATAACTCCAGCTCCTGGGCCTGGCGTCTAAACTACCAAGCAGCTGGTGTAGCGCCGCCCCTACATTACTGCATTCACTCACATTTACATTTAAATCCCCTAATAAAATTTGCAGTTGAACGAAGATAAAGGATCGGCTGAGAGCGTTCGTTCCGTATCTCTCACTACACTAATGACCAGGATCACAATTATTTTTTATAGAAAACATCGTTTTACGAATAATATGCAACTCAAAAAAGCATATTTTCTTCCATTTGTGTTTATTCATTTTTACTGATATTATTATTCTTTATCGAATTGAATTTAAAAAAAAATAGTAAACTACAACTGTGCTAGAGTGAGTCACTCCAAACTTTGTACTAGGCATTATTGTAATATATATATATATATATATATATATATATATATATATATATATATATATATATATATATATATATATATATGTATGTGTGTGTGTGTGTGTGTGTGTGTGTGTATGTATGTATATGTAAAACATCCACTGTGATATGAACGTGAAATTCCAAGGGCTTTCGTGACTTCTCATATTATCAAGGATAATGTGAGAAGTCACGAAAGTGCTTGCAATTTCACTTTCCTTTCACAGTGGTTGTTTTGTATTTTCTGATATCACCTGTTTACTGTGATCTTATTACATATATATGGTGAGCAAAAATCACACATGACGGTCTAACCCACAGAACCACTCAATCCTACAATAATCAAGCCCCCAGCAGAGCTAGGTGTTTTATCTTGATCCGAGGACATACGGTGGTGTGGACGCCTCTGAGCTAATTTTATTCTACTCCCCGTTTGGTGTACTAGCCTCCACAAGCAGTATATATATTATTGTAACCACGAACGAGTGGCAGGAAACGGTATAAAAAGAGGAGGTGTCTGAGGTAATCAGTCCCTCAGCCTGGAATTGTTAGGTTCAGTCCATCAATCTTGATGGGAGTACAACATGTGCTGGGAGAAGTGGCTTATATACTGTAGTCAGGTGAGGTGAAGCAGGAGGAGGCGGAGTCACAGTGGAAACATCTACTAGTGTAACTAGGTCTTGTCCAGAGGATCGATAAGTATTGAAGAATTCCTCGATGTAGATTCCCAAATGTTACACAAATGTCTGAGTCTTCAACTTCTTGGTTTTTCTAAGCCATTTTATCACACTTCTCCCAGACACACTTCTCCCAGACACACTTCTCCCAGACACACTTCTCCCACACACACTTCTCCCACACACACTTCTCCCACATATACTTCTCCCACACACACTTCTCCCAGACACACTTCTCCCACATATACTTCTCCCACACACACTTCGCCCAGACACACTTTGCCCAGGCACACCTTTCTCTGCATCACCCAAAATTTCCATCATCTTCAAAGTAAATGAGTTAAATACTGTAAGAAATCTCTGGAAAGAAAGAAATCTCTCTGGAAAAATTAGTTTTATATTACCAGGTAATGATGATGCATGAAGCTGCGGCCCGAGATGTAAATTATCAATGTTTTTATTGCATTCGCGATGTTGTGCAATAATATCATTATCTTTTATTTGGAGACGTTGTGGCACGGGTGGCCGCCCCCTACACTCTCCGGCACGCCCCCTCTGTACTCACCTTTGTTTTTATGGATGCAGGTGTTGAGTCTGTGCTCCTGGACCAAGTGCTCCTGGACAGGGTTCACTCCCTATTAAGCTCGTAAATTTTATCATGTCTGCTCTTGCAGTTTATGTATATACTTCGTCCACCACTTGAAGCTGAAGGATATTTTCTATACATCCCCGTGGCTCAATTTTGTCATCAAGTTTCACCTATACCCTCGTGTACCGGTTTTCCACCTCTAAAACAGTATCTCTCTCTCTCTCTCTCTCTCTCTCTCTCTCTCTCTCTCTCTCTCTCTCTCTCTCTCTCTCTCTCTCTCTCTCTCTCTCTCTCTCTCTCTCTCTCTCCACCAGAAATTAGAATAACCATGATGGCTATGATTGCTTGCAGGCAGTATGCCACAATAGTCTGGATGATCATACAATCAACAGGTAAGCCTGAAATTAAGCACTGCTGAGAAAATAGAAAAAAATGCATTCGGAGGTAGAGAGAGAGTGGTGTGTGTGTGGTCATTCTTTGTGTAGTAATCAACGCCAGTAAAAGTTTGACCTGTGGCACTCCTTGGCACCTGTGTGGCTCTCTTGGCTTTGTTACTGTGCCTACTGCGTGATTCTTGTCATGTATGTGTGTGTACATACGAACGTATGTACACACACACTTTCTGAATTCCCTTCAGGTGTGCCGTAGGGGGGTCAGGTGTGCAGCACGGGGGTCACTTGTGCCGCAGGGGGGTCATTTGTGCCGCAGGGGGTCAGGTATGCTACTAGGAGGTCAGGTGTGAAGCACGGGGTCAGGTGTGGCGCAGGGGGATCAGGTGTGCCGCAGGGAGGTCAGATGTGTTGCAGGGGAGCAGATGTGCCACAGAGGATCAGATATGCTCGCAGGAGGGTCAGGCGTCCCGCAGGGAGGGGTATTAAGGTGGGGCGCAGAGGGGGGTCAGGTGTGCCGTAGGGGTCTGATGTACCGTAGGGGGATCAGTGTACCGTAGGGAAGACAGGTGTACCGTAGGGGGATCAGTGTACCTTAGGGAAGACAGGTGTGCCGCAGGGGGATCAGTGTACCGTAGGGGGTCTGGTGTGCCGCAGGGGGATCAGTGTACCGTAGGGGGTCTGGTGTGCCGCCGGGGGATCAGTGTACCGTAGGGGAGACAGGTGTACCGTAGGGGGATCAGTGTACCTTAGGGAAGACAGGTGTGCCGCAGGGGGATCAGTGTACCGTAGGGGGTCTGGTGTGCCGCAGGGGGATCAGTGTACCGTAGGGGGTCTGGTGTGCCGCAGGGGGATCAGTGTACCGTAGGGGGTCTGGTGTGCCGCCGGGGGATCAGTGTACCGTAGGGAAGACAGGTGTACCGTAGGGGGATCAGTGTACCTTAGGGAAGACAGGTGTGCCGCAGGGGGATCAGTATACCGTAGGGGGTCTGGTGTGCCGCAGGGGGATCAGTGTACCGTAGGGGGTCTGGTGTGCCGCAGGGGGATCAGTGTACCGTAGGGGGTCTGGTGTGCCGCAGGGGGTCAATTATAGGACGGTTGTTCTTCACACATAAATTACAATAAATTATGCGGTACCTTATCAAGAGAGAGAAAAAGAGAGAGAAAAAAAACATTATTAACTTTCTTAAATTGTTTTATTACATCGTCAAGAATTATCGAAGTAAAAGAATACAAAAAAGTAAATAAATAGAGACATAAGAACATAGGAAAGAGGGAACACTGAAGCAGGCCTACTGGCCCACACTAGGCGGGTCCTTCTCAAACCCAAACCCACTAACAAAAATGTTTACCCAACCCATTTTCAGTGCTACCCAGGCAACAAGCTTTGATAATATATACAAGTATAATAAAAGCTAAAATAATAATAATAATAAAAACAATAATAGTAATAATAATAATAATAGTCAGACCCTCAGCTGAGGGACTGACCACCTCAAAATTACGTCTTCAAGGCTGATGGACTGATGACATCGTCTTGAAATCTCTACCGCTTCTGCTGGCGCCTTTGTACTCGACTGAAGAAACCTACTGTGTAGGCGAAACGTTTCGGAATAAAGATACCTAACTGTTACACCCGTGTCTTTATGTATGTGCTTATGTGATCACGTAATCAGATGTGAGGCAGTGTTGTCTAGTGGTGATCTGATGTGAGGCAGTGTTGTCTAGTGGTGATCTGATGTGAGGCAGTGTTGTCTAGTGGTGATCTGATGTGAGGCAGTGTTGTCTAGTGGTGATCTGATGTGAGGCAGTGTTGTCTAGTGGTGATCTGATGTGAGGCAGTGTTGTCTAGTGGTGATCTGATGTGAGGCAGTGTTGTCTAGTGGTGATCTGATGTGAGGCAGTGTTGTCTTGTGGTGATTTGATGTGAGGCAGTGTTGTCTAGTGGTGAACATCAAAATGGTATACAATACCGACAGGTTGTTAGGTAAGACACATATGCAACAGTTAGACAACTTTATTCCGAAACGTTTCGCCTACACAGTAAGCTTCTTCAGTCGAATACAGAAAGTAGGAAGGAACAGTAGAGATGTGAAGACGATGTAATCAGTCCATCACCCTTAAAGTCGTAGAATTTGAGGTTGTCAGTCCCTCGGCCTGGAGAAGTTCAGTTCCATAGTCAGGAACTATCTGAAGATCAAGCGACAGTGCGGAGACTTAAATACTGTCGGAAGGAGAGGTGCAGGGTAGTAGTAGTAGTAGTAGTAGTAGTGAGAGGCAACTGAGAGGTCATGTCTCTCTCAGATCCAACACTTCTCACTTGAAAAGCTTGTCCAAGGTGTTTTCTGTACCAAGATGCCACGTGTTGCAGTGTCTGACAAGATGAACATCAAAATGGTATACAATACCGACAGGTTGTTAGGTAAGACACATATGCAACAGTTTGATGTTCATCTTGTCAGACACTGCAACACGTGGCATCTTGGTACAGAAAACACCTTGGACAAGCTTTTCAAGTGAGAAGTGTTGGATCTGAGAGAGACATGACCTCTCAGTTGCCTCTCACTACTACTACTACTACTACTACTACCCTGCACCTCTCCTTCCGACAGTATTTAAGTCTCCGCACTGTCGCTTGATCTTCAGATAGTTCCTGACTATGGAACTGAACTTATCCAGGCCGAGGGACTGACAACCTCAAATTCTACGACTTTAAGGGTGATGGACTGATTACATCGTCTTCACATCTCTACTGTTCCTTCCTACTTTCTGTATTCGACTGAAGAAGCCTACTGTGTAGGCGAAACGTTTCGGAATAAAGTTGTCTAACTGTTGCATATGTGTCTTACCTAACAACCTGTCGGTATTGTATACCATTTTGATGTTCATCTTGTCAGACACTGCAACACGTGGCATCTTGGTACAGAAAACACCTTGGACAAGCTTTTCAAGTGAGAAGTGTTGGATCTGAGAAAGACATGACCTCTCAGTTGCCTCTCACTACTACTACTACTACTACTACTACCCTGCACCTCTCCTTCCGACAGTATTTAAGTCTCCGCACTGTCGCTTGATCTTCAGATAGTTCCTGACTATGGAACTGAACTTCTCCAGGCCGAGGGACTGACAACCTCAAATTCTACGACTTTAAGGGTGATGGACTGATTACATCGTCTTCACATCTCTACTGTTCCTTCCTACTTTCTGTATTCGACTGAAGAAGCCTACTGTGTAGGCGAAACGTTTCGGAATAAAGTTGTCTAACTGTTGCATATGTGTCTTACCTAACAACCTGTCGGTATTGTATACCATTTTGATGTTCATCTTGTCAGACACTGCAACACGTGGCATCTTGGTACAGAAAACACCTTGGACAAGCTTTTCAAGTGAGAAGTGTTGGATCTGAGAGAGACATGACCTCTCAGTTGCCTCTCACTACTACTACTACTACTACCCTGCACCTCTCCTTCCGACAGTATTTAAGTCTCCGCACTGTCGCTTGATCTTCAGATAGTTCCTGACTATGGAACTGAACTTCTCCAGGCCGAGGGACTGACAACCTCAAATTCTACGACTTTAAGGGTGATGGACTGATTACATCGTCTTCACATCTCTACTGTTCCTTCCTACTTTCTGTATTCGACTGAAGAAGCCTACTGTGTAGGCGAAACGTTTCGGAATAAAGTTGTCTAACTGTTGCATATGTGTCTTACCTAACAAGTTGTCTAGTGGTGCTAAACTATGAGGCAGTGTTCTCTAGTGGTGCTAAACTGTGAGGCAGTGTTCTCTAGTGGTGCTAAACTGTGAGGCAGTGTTCTCTAGTGGTGCTAAACTGTGAGGCAGCGTTCTCTAGTGGTGCTAAACTGTGAGGCAGTGTTCTCTAGTGGTGCTAAACTGTAAGGCAGCGTTCTCTAGTAGGGCTAAACTGCTTCAATAATCGCAGGAGTCGTTCCACCCTATTATCTACAGCAGCGCTGTTTGACCCTTGTGCTTTTAGCGCTTAGTTTTGCTTATAATAATAATAATAATATTGTCTAAAAACATGCGAGCATTGCAAGGCCTCTAATGTTGCAAGACGAAACAGTATTTAACTGCTAGAATCTATAAATATAAATGAATCATAAAGGGGAATCTAACTTGTGGTTGCTAAAGCAGCGGTTATTATGGAACACTGGAAGAATTGGCACCTCATAGTTGACCTGGGTTTCTCAGTCACTGCTGGTGGTCAGTCACTGCTATTGGACAGTCAGTGACCTTATTATGGAGACGCACTTGATACACCTGCGCTCCACAAGCTTGGTGCAGGTGCTTGCTACGGCTCGGCACACCTATGTTTCTTGGTGAGTATGATGTCTCAGCAAGACGCAAGTGCAGTATTTTGGTATCGTTATTTCCGATTACACACTATCGTCAACCTGCCGTATGATGTCAGTCGATTGTACCTGAACATTTCCGTAATATCCAGGTGTTATTCCTGTTCATCTTAACTTTGTTATATGTTCTGTATTTCATGACTAGGTTAGTTTGTCGACTAGGTTAGTTTGTCGAAGTTCATGTAAGTTGATAACTTGTATTTAACTCTTTGATTCACTTGGTAATATTTCTAGCATCCAACTTAGTTAAACATTGATGTTCTCTTAACTTAGTTTTGTCGTTGTCATTTTAACGTCACTTTATTGTGACTGCATGTCAGTTATTTTACTCTCATGTCTTTGTTGCAAATTCCGTGTTGCTCCTTAAACCACGTCGTCGTTTTAGTGACGGAGTAAACCAGTTTGTGAAAACTTAAATTACAATGTTTATATAATTAAAACATTGTAATTTTAACTTTTCACAAATGTGTGTGTGTATGTAATATGCAAAACAACCACGGGGAGAGTGGAGTGTTGCAATCAACACATCATCAGGAGCTTGCGAAATTGTAGAAAAGAGGAGGATGTCCAAGAAAGTACGTTCCCAGAGGACCGTAAGGGATGATATGTTAGACTCAGATATCTTTGGTTGCTGAAAAGATAGTGAGGGAGAGGGGAACAATTTCAGGGAGGATTGGAGCGGGTGGTTAGAATGGGAGGGGAGAGGAGGAGAAGGAGGGGAGAAAAGGTTTTGGAGGGCTGGGTGGAGGCAACTCCAAAATTGGATCTTACCGTCATGGTCAGAAATACTGCGAGCAGTATTTTGGCAGCAGTACTTGGCAGCTGCCATAGTTGTGCCAGCGGCAGTGGTACCAGGATGGCAGTAGGATTAGTGGTGGTTGTAGGATTGATGGTAATGGTAGAAGAGAGGAGCTTACGACGACGTTTAGGTCCGACTTGGACCATTTACAAAGTTACACTGACTTTGTAAATGGTCCAAGTCGGACCGAAACGTCGTATTAGCTCCTCTCTTCCATGTGCGGATTATCTGTGTATTGCTACATATCTCACTAGAGTTCATTTTCCCGTCATATTACTACGTCCTTCGCGCCTGTCGATGCAAATTCATTATTTTTCCGAGTGTTTTTTCCTCTCTCATTATCGGGAAAAAATATTTGTTTTTATTTTCATGTCTGTGGTACGATTTTTTTTTAATTTCTCTCCAGTTGAAGTTCGTTTGATTTAGTCTTTATGTAGCCGGCAATTTTTTTTTTTTCATTTTCCTTAGGCCTTCTCAGCCATGCCATAGGACTCAGCAAGGAAGGTGCTGCCATCTTCCTGCGTGTGTCTGAAACTGGAAGCTCTTCAGTGTTTTTATACTCTGGTGTGATGGCAGCCATATTTTATTTCAATCTCATTTGCATATTAGATGACAGGTGAATCTCACGGACTTTCACTTTCATTCATTATAGGCTTATCTTGACTTTCTCCTGCGTTTACTAATAGATTTTCCCCTTATAATATTTAATATCAAATTTATGCGGCCTAGTCTGAGATCTGAACGCTTGGGCGATGATCCCCAAACAAATATATATATATATATATATATATATATATATATAATGTGTGTGTGTTTATTACTTTAAATAAATGATTTCAGGTAATTTATATTGTGAATTTGCTAGTGCCCGGGACTGATCCCGGGTTCTTCTGTTGTGAGAAGACCACGCTACCACAGAGTGTAGTATGGGTAAGAGCCGGGTTGAGAGGGAAGCCTCCAGGCCTCGGGTAGAAGTTAGTGAAAGATCAATAGTAAGCAAGGCCGCCAGCAGCAGCAGCAGCAGCAGCAGCAGCAGCAGCAGCACAGTGGGTCAAGGCTGACTGAGGGGGAAGGGTAGATACAGGACCTTAAACAGGGCGAAACAAGTGTCTTACCATAGTATAGTGACTGAGGAAAAGTGAGCCAGTAGAAGGGAAGGAAAAAATAAATATGAAATCGGTGAAAAAGAGAGAGGGAGAAAAGAAGTAGGTAGTGGGGAGAGACCGGGGACAGAAAAATATACACAAAACTTCTCCAACTGACACAATGACAGGACAATGGAACAAAACAACAGACACAAATGCATAGCATTTTCAACCGGCAGACAGACACGCAGACAGACACACAGACAGACACGCAGACAGACACACAGACAGACACGCCCTCTAACCAAAGCGCTGATAATAACATCCCTACGTCAGGCTTTATTCCTTGTACATTCAAGCAAAAACCTTAAGACAAGCAAAGTAACTCACTACTGAACCCCCGACAATTATAATACACACACACGACCAGTGAAGAGGCGGGGCCAGGAGCCATGAATCGACCCCTGCAACCATAATTAGGTGAACACACACACACACACACACACACACACACACACCACACACACACACACACACACACACACACACACACACACACACACACAGAGGGAGACAACGTACCACCACGACAAGCTCATTACAAGACAGGTTACAAAAGAAAGGATCTGGAATTGACCACCGCCCTAACTGTTCACTCAGACTAATCGTTATTACAATCCTAAATTTGAAATCCGTTCAGATATTCATTCCATATGTGTAAAGCCAGTCCTCGAGTGTGTAACACCAGCGTGGAACCCCCGCCTAGACGAATAGACAATAAAGATTGGGAAAGTTTCGAGTTATGGCACCAGACTGGAACCTGAACTGAAAGGACCTTCGAGGAAACATTTGTTTAAGAGGAGATATGTTCACGACATACAGGATGCTCCGATGTGTAGTCAGGGTAGACAAGGACACTGACTTGTGAGAATCAGCCCTTCAAGCTGTTTTAGGATCTTCTATCGTGCGTTCGACTATTTAGGGATCTGTTATTGAGGAATCAGATCAGCTGTTGCGGGATCAGCTGTTGCGGGATCAGCTGTTGCGGGATCAGCTGTTGAGGGATCAGCTGTTGAGGGATCAGCTGCTGAGGGATCAGCTGTTGAGGGATCAGCTGTTGAGGGATCAGCTGTTGAGGGATCAGCTGTTGAGGGATCAGCTGTTGAGGGATCAGCTGCTGAGGAATCAGCTGTTAAGACCAGTGAGAGGAAGCTCCCAATCTCGTTCCTTCACGCTTCTTGGTGGCCCTAATTGGGATTACTTCTTTTGGGACTGCTTATCTGCCCTCCGTCACACATTTCCGCTCCTAATTGGGATCATTTCAAAGGAACGGGAGAAGAAATCCCCCTCTGGAAGGAAGTGGGCAAGGTCATGGTGCCACTGCTGAATGTGCAAAGTGGCACCACTATTATTCTCACCACTTAAATGAGGGAAATTAAGAAGATAGATATGGTGGATTTTAAAGCTGTAGAGGATGGTGGTTGATGGTGGTGGTGGTTGATGGTGGTGGTTGGTGGTGGTGGTGGCTGATGGTAGAGTGGATGTGTGGTGGTAAGTGATAAAAGTGGTTATAATGGTGGTGGTGGTTGGTATTCGTAGCTGTTGATGTTGGTTACAGTTATGTTAGTGGTGGTGATGGTTGTTGTTAGTGGTGGGGATTGTGGTTGTCGGAGGTGATTTTGGTTGCTGTTGGTGATGATGTTATGTTGATCTTTTCCTTTAACTTTGTATTTGCTTTTGTTTTGCAAACTGCTTTCATTAATCCTCTCTCACTTCTGTCGTGGTTAATGACAGATTAAGACAATTTCCCCTTGTGTGTACTCTCCTAATTGTGGTTACAGGAGTCGAGACTCAGCTCCTGACCCCGCCTCTTCACTGATCGCTACTAGGTCTTCTCTCTGCTCCATGAGCTTTATCATACCTCGTCTTAAAGCTATGTATGGTTCCTACCTCAACTATCACTTGCTAGACTATTCCACTTCCTGACAACTCTGACTGATAAAATACTTCACAAAATCCTTTTGACTCATCTGAGTCTTCAGCTTCCAATTGTGACCCCTTGTTTCTGTGTCCCCTCTCTGGAACATCCTGTCTCTGTCCACCTTATCTATTCCTCGCAGTATTTTGTATGTCGTTATCATGTCTCCCGTAACCTCCTGTCCCCCAGTGTCGTCAGACCGATTTCCCTTAACTTTTCTTCGTAGAACATTCCTTAGCTCTGGAACTAGCCTTGTTGCAAACCGTTGAATTTTCTCTAATTTCTTGACGTGCTTGACCAGGTGTGGGTTCCAAACTGGTGCTGCATACTCCAGTATGGGCCTGACGTACACGGTGCACAGTATCTTGAACGATTCCTTACTAAGGTATGTGTGTGTGTGTAAGGATACTCATAACCATGTTGCCTCAACTTGACCTGACCTCTGTATACCTATTTGACCTCACTCTAATGTATGGTTAGCTAACGAAGTCTGTCACCTTTTTTACAACATTCATTGGGTAAAAAGTGTGCAGAAACACGTACAAAAACAATAATAATAATAATAATAATAATTAATAATAATAATAATAATACTGAGAAACAGTAATAACACAAGTAGAGTCTACGGACTTACTCCTCCAAGTGAGGTTACATTTTAAAGACAAGAAAAAGCTTTCATTTATATTTGCTCTGAGTGTTGCTGGCTACACTCCCAACTATGGTGCAAATGTGAGAATCGTGAGAATGATGTACATAGCCTATGTTAGGTCCTTAATTGATTATGCTGCTCCCATGTTGATATTAGCTAGAGAAAGTTCTCTCCGACCCTTGGAGTTAATGCAAAATGAAGCTCTCAGGATTATTCTTGGCTGTCCCAGATCTACAAAAGTTCTTAACATGAGGAAGGAGCTTGGTATTTCTAGTATCAGTGATAGGATTGTTGAAATTAACACTGTACTCGGTATTAGAATGTTGAGAAACGAACCAGACACTGTCACAGTGAATCTTACCAAGGTCTAGAGGTAAATACACACAGATCTAAATGGATTGTGAAAACGTGCAATTGCGTTAAGTTCATGCAGGTTATAAAACCTGCATGAACTGTATCACTGTAGGCAACAAGAGCATTTCACCCCTCCATGGAAGATGTGTTCATTTAATATCACATACCTACAAGTCCCTCCCAAGAAGCTCATTGCTAGTAATCCCTTCCTTAAATCACTTGTTAGAACAACTGCTCAAGAAGAAATTTCTCACCTAGCTGGTAGTAACAAGTTATCACAAGTTATATACACTGATGGATCTAAACAGGAGTCTTCTGGCAGGGCTGCATCTGCTCTTGTTGCCACCTCCCTAGTTAAGAACGATAATAAATTTGTTGAGTTAGGCATAAGAATTAACAACTGGGTGTCTACACTGTAAACTGAATTGTTTGCAATCCTAATGGCGCTAAAGCTAACCTATGACACTGAGCTTGACTCTATCATCATTACTGATTCTATGTCATCATTGAAGGCTCTTGGCTCATATAATGACTCCAACAACATGCTCATTGGGGAAGCCAGGTATAGATACTCAAAAATTAGGGACAAAGGAATTAATGTACAATTGCTATGGATCCCATCACACATTGGATTACTCCTTCATGATAAAGTTGATATGTTAGCCAAGAAGAGTATCGAGAAGGAGAATGTAGAATATAACTTTGGTATAAATGTGTCTAGCATTAGGAATAATATTAGGAGAGAAGTAAATAATGAAAATGATTGTTATAGGAATGCAGTTAGAAGCCTGAGTAGATCTATAACCCACTATGATAACATGAACGTAAATAAGTATGTTTATGGAGCAACTTGCAATGTGAACAGACTGACTGATGTTGTAGTGGCCAGGCTTAGGCTTGGTTACAAGTACTTCTGGCAGTTTGGGAGACACACAGATGATGATCAAACTAAATGTAAATTATGTGATCAGGCATATGGTCACTCTCTTGAACACTATGTGCTTAATTGTCCACTTATTGAGGAATACAGAGACAAACAGTATAATAACCTATGTGACATGTCAAGATATCTTATTAATGAAAATAAGATACCAGATATACTAAGCAAATTTCCTAAATTTGCTTGTAACAGATAAGTGAACTATAGATATGTAGATATAAATCCATATGTATTCCTGTTAACCCTTTGGGGTCTAGTTCCTAGGCCTTTTGTGTAACCATATGCTCTCGCGCTACCGTCCACAGGATGGATATGGGGTGCACAATAAACTAGCCACTTCGGTGGCAAAATCTAAAATCTGAGTGGGGAGAAACCCCGTTAAACTGAAAGATTATTCTTGTTTTTAATACCAAATGTTGGCTTACAAGCACATAGTTAAAGGCGAGGCAGCTTCTAGGAAGTAAACGGTCTCAGGGAAGAGGCTCATATAGGTAAGATGTGGGAAGAAAACAGCCCCAGGGAAGGAGGGTCCCGCTGGCGACCTTCACGAAGACAGCGTCCTTCAAGGCAGATTATTGACCCGTGTCTGGTTCCCAGTCTAGCTTGGCCGACCTAGTTGTATGTCTGCATGTCTGGCCTCTCTCTACCACACTACACTTTCACAAATGCTAGAATTCGCCTTTCACACACAAAAAAAGAGATAACCCGTTGATGAGGTAACCTCTGAGATATAAATTATCCTGGTGCCTCACGGGGCATGACCCACGCGTGGAGTGCGGGATGAGTGGAGGAATGATCTGAGCTCTCCTCTGCCAAGATGCAGGAATCATCATTTTGCTGCCAGGGCTGGTATCGGCAAAGTGACTGCTGCTGCTGCTGCTGCTGCTGCTGCTGCTGCTGCTGCAGTGTTGTGACGTCCTGGATGTCGTCCCAGGAGACAGATGGGGAAAAATTACTTCCACTCTCTCTCTCCTCCAATAATAATTTTTATTTCTACAAGGTACATGTACAACATATACAGGCCTAGCTGACATGAGTTATGCAGAGCATTTCGGGCAAATTAGGTCAATTTTGTCCCCAGGATGCGACCCACACCAGTCGGCTACAACCCAGGTACTTGTTTTACTGCTAGGTGAACATGGACAACAGGTGTCTCAAGGAAACACGTCCAAGATGGCTCTGTGTTCAGTTGTCTGGCATCTGTGTGTTAAACAATCTCCGCTTGATGCCTGGGTATTAATCACTGGTGCTGCACACTCCAGTATGGGCGTAACGTACACGGTGTACAGGATCATGAATGACTCATTAATGAGATGTCGGAATGCTGTTTTTAAGTTTGCCAGGCGCCCTTATGCTGCAACAGTTATGTGGTTGATGTGCGGCTCAGGAGATATGCTTAGTGTTATACTCACCCCAAGATCCTTTTCTTTGAGTGAGGTTTGTAGGCTCTGGCCCCCTAGGCTGTACTCCGTCTGTGGTCTTCTTTGCCCTTGTGTGTGTGTGACTCGTCGTACTTCTTTGAAGCGCATGTGACTAAGCAAAGAGCAGAACTCAACACTGTGCCACTTTAGTAAGTTAGTACAAGTGACTTAAGAGGAATAAGTGACTCACTTCGTCTCACTTAACTAG
The DNA here is from genome assembly GCF_038502225.1 of Cherax quadricarinatus. Taxonomy (NCBI): domain Eukaryota; kingdom Metazoa; phylum Arthropoda; class Malacostraca; order Decapoda; family Parastacidae; genus Cherax; species Cherax quadricarinatus. The sequence goes on from NC_091344.1 coordinate 19,195,472, forward strand.
ATTTGTTAAGTCACTCTCCTGGGCGTCACCTCAGTCATTTCCTTCTCAACTTTATTTTTTTCCTTGAGGGAAGATGTAAGACAACGAGATTATAATATCTTCTTTCTATGAGTTGCTTCATTTTTTTCTTTTCAGTCGTTTTTCTTTCTCTCCTTCTCCTTTTTGTCTTCTTTTTTTTCTTACTTTATTATTATTATTATTATTATTATTATTATTATTATTATTATTATTATTATTATTATTTCTTCTCTGCAACTCTTCCTCTTTCTTTCCTCTTCTCTGACATTCCATCGGCAAGCAATGGCAAAGCATCATAACTTTGGCTGAGACAAAAGGCGCCTCTGGGAACTGTGGTGGAGTGTAGCTGGTCTACCCCAGGTGGTCCACCTGGCCCCAGGTGGTCCGCCTGGCCCCAGGTGGTCCGCCTGGCCCCTGGTGGTCCGCCTGGCCCCAGAGCTTTTGCGGCTGCTGGCTATTCACTTTTATATATTTAGCAATGTTGGATACTTCAACAATGTGTCGCTATCCTAATGTACATGATAATTGCACGATGGAACAAACGCTAGGTATGTGTCCCTTGTCATGTTACATCACGCAGGATGGTGATCGTGTAAGATATTTAAGTTGATCTCTCTGCCCTGAGCTGGGAGACTTCAGTAGTGGCAGCCTGAGCTGGGAGACTTCAGTAGTGGCAGCCTGAGCTGGGAGACTTCAGTAGTGGCAGCCTGAGCTGGGAGACTTCAGTAGTGGCAGCCTGAGCTGGGAGACTTCAGTAGTGGCAGCCTGAGCTGGGAGACTTCAGTAGTGGCAGCCTGAGCTGGGAGACTTCAGTAGTGGCAGCCTGAGCTGGGAGACTTCAGTAGTGGCAGCCTGAGCTGGGAGACTTCAGTAGAGTCAGTTTGAGCTGGGAGACTTCAGTAGAGTCAGTTTGAGCTGGGAGACTTCAGTAGAGTCAGTTTGAGCTGGGAGACTTCAGTAGAGTCAGTTTGAGCTGGGAGACTTCAGTAGAGTCAGTTTGAGCTGGGAGACTTCAGTAGAGTTAGTCTGAGCTGGGAGACTTCAGTAGAGTCAGTCTGAGCTGGGAGACTTCAGTAGAGTTAGTCTGAGCTGGGAGACTTCAGTAGAGTTAGTCTGAGCTGGGAGACTTCAGTAGAGTTAGTCTGAGCTGGGAGACTTCAGTAGAGTTAGTCTGAGCTGGGAGACTTCAGTAGAGTTAGTCTGAGCTGGGAGACTTCAGTAGAGTTAGTCTGAGCTGGGAGACTTCAGTAGAGTTAGTCTGAGCTGGGAGACTTCAGTAGAGTTAGTCTGAGCTGGGAGATTTCAGTAGAGTTAGTCTGAGCTGGGAGACTTCAGTAGAGTTAGTCTGAGCTGGGAGACTTCAGTAGAGTTAGTCTGAGCTGGGAGACTTCAGTAGAGTTAGTCTGAGCTGGGAGACTTCAGTAGAGTTAGTCTGAGCTGGGAGACTTCAGTAGAGTTAGTCTGAGCTGGGAGACTTCAGTAGAGTTAGTCTGAGCTGGGAGACTTCAGTAGAGTTAGTCTGAGCTGGGAGACTTCAGTAGAGTTAGTCTGAGCTGGGAGACTTCAGTAGAGTTAGTCTGAGCTGGGAGACTTCAGTAGAGTTAGTCTGAGCTGGGAGACTTCAGTAGAGTTAGTCTGAGCTGGGAGACTTCAGTAGAGTTAGTCTGAGCTGGGAGACTTCAGTAGAGTTAGTCTGAGCTGGGAGACTTCAGTAGAGTTAGTCTGAGCTGGGAGACTTCACTGAGGATATCATCAAGTATCCCAGCAAGGGTTCATCAGCTAGGACAGCAAAGTTGGAGTCAGTATGTCTTGAGAATGACTATCTCTCAGCATAGTCTGTCACTTATACAAGACAAATGGAAATTTTATGGAGATATCTCCATCATCCTAGAACGGAGACTAGAGAAATTATACACAGGAGACAGTGGAAAGAAAGATGGATGTTCCAAGATATCCAGTCACAGGATATATATACATATATACATACATATACGTGAGCGTATATACAGACATATTTGAGAGGAAGGGACAGGGAGTAGTCGGGGGAGAAGCGGTGAGAAGTGGATGGAGGAAGGGAGGAGAGAGAGTGGAAGCAGAGGGAACAAAACACACATAAGAACATAATGGAGGAACACTGCAGCAGACCTACTGGCCCATACTTGTCACGTCCTTCTCAAGGTCTCTCTCTCTCTCTCTCTCTCTCTCTCTCTCTCTCTCTCTTAGACACAAAGATAAATGTGCCGTTAAACTACAATATACTTATATTCTTTCATACAACAAAACATTATTTTCACTTACTCTTCTAACTTAATGTCTTCGTCTTCGAATCTACTCAAAAACAAAAACAAAACTCCCAGTACCTTCCGACATAATTCTGCTCGGGAGAATATAGTAACTATTACCCTGATTGTACCTGGGTGTAGTTTTAACATTTTAGACTTAATGCATGACGATAATACCTTGACCTGTGCCATTCAAAATGGTTTGTTAACCTTAACACTAAGTGTTTCAGTCTCTGAGTAATCCGAGAAAGATATCCCCGTATTTTATAAGCCCAGTCTTATCTACCTCAGTGCGCAAAAGGAATGGAACAGAGCTTGGTGCAAAAAAAAAAAAAGATAATTCGCCATAAACCTCCGTTTATTGGGAGCATTATGAGCTGAATATGCAAAGTAATCAGGAGGATCGAGCTTCCACTACTGCTTACGCTCAGCGGCCCACGCAGGGCTTAGTGCTTCGAGATACAATAACACCTGTGGGTTAATGAAGCGGGCAGCAGGTAGCACACACACAGTAAGGTTACCTGTGCCTGCTGGGTACTCCACTCTCCATTATCCTAATGTCAACACACTAATGTTTCCTCGCGTTGGAAACCACTTCCGTGCAGTGTAACACTGATCAAATTTAACGCGTTCTTAAACACTTTAACGTACTCTTGCACATTTTAATGTAATACACTGTAATACGCTCTAATAGCTCTCTCTGTCCCACTTTAAATCTTTAATGTAGTTTAAAATCCTCTAGTTACACACTAATGCACTTTCTGTTACACTCTTCTCGGGCCAAGTACATGTATATTCAAGGGTACCAACAGTGATCCCTGAGGGACGCTGCTTGTGTTAAATTGCTAACAGCCTCCGTGACGGTATTGACTGTGTTTGGGACAGGTACAGATATTGTTTACTGCCCTCATAGACTCACTGAAGCATTTAAATTCCTAGGAACGTTGTAAAGTTGTAAATATGTACTCGCTGGAGCTGTGGAGAGATACATGATAATATATACTTGGAAAGTACTTGACATAGTCCCAAATCTGCACACTGTCATAACAACATACTGGAGTGAGAGATATGGGAGGAAGTGCAAAATAAATACAGTGAAAAGCAGTGGTGCGGCGGGCAATATAAAGGAACATTGTATCAACGTCCGGGGTCCCAAGCTATTCAACATTTTACCAGAAGATATCAGAAACACTGTTGGAACAAGTGTAGAAATCTTCGAGAGGAGACTGGGCCAGATCAGGCTGTGATGAATATGTGGATCAACAGGCGACTCTCAGTAACAGCCTGGTAGGTCAGGCAAGCACCAGACGAGCCTGGCTCAAGGCCGGTGTCTGGGAGTAGAGAAACTCTCGGAACTCATCAAAGATGCTCAATGATAGATAAATGTCAAGTTGTTAGGTAAGACACATATGCAACAGTTAGGTATCTTTATTATGAAACGTTTCGCCTACACAGTAGGCTTCTTCAGTCAAGTACAGAAAAGTTGATAGAAGCAGAAGATACTTGAAGACGATGTAATCAGTCCATCACCCTTAAAGTTTTGAGGTGGTCAGTCCCTCAGTCTGGAGAAGAGCATTGTTCCATAGTATGAAACAATATGGAACAATATTCTTCTCCAGACTGAGGGACTGACCACCTCAAAACTTTAAGGGTGATGGACTGATTACATTGTCTTCAAGTATCTTCTGCTTCTATCAACTTTTCTGTACTCGACTGAAGAAGCCTATTGTGTAGGCGAAACGTTTCATAATAAAGATACCTAACTGTTGCATATGTGTCTTACCTAACAACCTGTCGGTATTTTATACCATTTTAATGTTCAAATGTCAAGTTGTTTGGTCATGCATCTCGCAGCGCCCGGGATTCAACTCGGGCCTATTTGATTACGAGTCCAACTATCTACAACAGAGAAAGAAGACTTGTTGACTGATGTAACAAGGTTGGTGTGTCTGGAATGCTGTGTCTGGAAGGCTATGTCTGGAAGGCTGTGTCAAGGCGCTGGAAGGACAGGTTATATATAATTTGTAATAGAGATGGACCAATTTATATTTATGTAGTATATCAGTTTGTCTGGCCAACTGCCTCTTCATTCTCTCTCTCTCTCTCTCTTCCTCTCTCTCTTCCTCTCTCTCTTCCTCTCTTTCTTCCTCTCTGTCTTTCCCTCTTTCTCTCTCTCTAGGGGCGTGGCAGGAGGACGCCATTCCCACTCATATGAGATGGAAATGAAGGGACATTACCTACTGGCGTGGGAGGTTAGCAGACCGGAAATGAGAGGGACGCTTTAGGGAAGAAGAGTTGAACAGGAAGGGAAGGATTGTGAAGGAAAGGAAGGGAGCGAAAGAAAAAGGTCGTGGGACTCTGTAAGGGAAGGGTAGATGGAGATGGCATATCGTGGTAGGGCAAAAGGGAAGACTGACTTTCAGCAGGGCAAGAGATGAGTGGGTGAGGAGAGACCAAGATGAATCACTTGTAATAATGTTGCTAGAATTACTCACATTATGTTAGGTATAACTGGACGCAAGTGTAACTAATGCGACTTTATTTTATTATGGCAACGTTTCGCTCTCCAGGAACTTCATCAAATCGTAACGGGGTAACGACTTGACAAAGCTCCTACAGAGGGAAACGTTGCCACAATAGAATGTCGCAATAGTTGCACTTGTGTCCTTTTGCCTAACATGAAAGAACTAGAAGAGGGTAACATGAAACGAAACCTTTCACGAAGTGACTGGATAAAACAAAAGCAAAAATCAAAATCTCATAAGAAAAATGAGATACTGGGGATACGTGAGAACGTGAGAAATAAGGAGCACTGCAGGAGGCCTACTGGCCCATTCTAGGCTAGTTCTTCTCAAACCTAAATCCACTAACAAAAATATTTGGATTAATAGGATGTCTCTCACAGCAACGGGTTCCAGCAAAGGCGAATAAGGATCATTTATTATGGAAATGCAGCCTTGTGTGACCCTTATGGGCATAGCGCATATTTATGTTCTTATAATAATATAATTATAATAATGATTATGACGTAAAGAAACCACGGAACGGGTGGGGTGGTGGGTTGAACCCATCCCGAGTTAGTCTGGGGGGTTTTAGGACAGACTGGCCACGGGTTCAAATCCCATCCGTTCCGTGGCGAGTCTCATTCTTCAAGAATCAGTGACACAGCCGAGGTTCCTCAGTGAGAATCCTTAGGAAAGATAATAGCGTCCTTCATGAAGGAAGGATAATAGCGTCCTTCATGAAGGAAGGATAATAGCGTCCTTCATGAAGGAATGATAATAGCGTCCTTCATGAAGGATAACAGCGTCATTCATGAAGGATAACAGCGTCCTTCATGAAGGAAGGATAACAGTGTCCTTCACGAAGGATAACAGCGTCCTTCATGAAAGATAATAGCGTCCTTCATGAAAGATAATAGCGTCCTTCATGAAAGATAATAGCGTCCTTCATGAAAGATAACAACGTCCTTTATAAAAGATAACAGCGTCCTTCATGAAGAATAGCGTCCTTCATGAAGGAAGGATAACAGCGTCCTTCATGACGGATAACAGCGTCCTTCATGAAGGAAGGATAACAGCGTCCTTCACGAAGGATAACAGCGTCCTTCATGAAGGATAACAGCGTCCTTCATGAAGGATAACAGCGTCCTTCATGAAGGATAACAGCGTCCTTCATGAAGGATAACAGCGTCCTTCATGAAGGAAGGATAACAGCGTCCTTCACGAAGGATAACAGCGTCCTTCATGAAAGATAATAGCGTCCTTCATGAAGAATAGCGTCCTTCATGAAGGAAGAATAACAGCGTCCTTCACGAAGGATAACAGCGTCCTTCATGAAAGATAACAGCGTCCTTCATGAAGAATAGCGTCCTTCATGAAGGAAGAATAACAGCGTCCTTCATGACTGATAACAGCGTCCTTCACGAAGGATAGCGTCCTTCACGAAGGATAACAGCGTCCTTCACGAAAGATAACAGCGTCCTTCACGAAGGATAACAGCGTCCTTCACGAAGGATAACAGCGTCCTTCATGAAGGATAACAGCGTCCTTCACGAAGGATAACAGCGTCCTTCACGAAGGATAACAGCGTCCTTCACGAAGGATAACAGCGTCCTTCACGAAGGATAACAGCGTCCTTCACGAAGGATAACAGCGTCCTTCACGAAGGATAACAGCGTCCTTCACGAAGGATAACAGCGTCCTTCACGAAGGATAACAGCGTCCTTCACGAAGGATAACAGCGTCCTTCACGAAGGATAACAGCGTCCTTCACGAAGGATAACAGCGTCCTTCACGAAGGATAACAGCGTCCTTCACGAAGGATAACAGCGTCCTTCACGAAGGATAACAGCGTCCTTCACGAAGGATAACAGCGTCCTTCATGAAGGAAGGATAAGTGAGAATCTTAACATGGAACTTAGGAATAGCAACATGTTTGATAAAGCGGCCGTAGGTAGAAAGAGACAAGCATAAATACGGATAAACTCGGAAGAAGGGTATTTAGAAACTGGAAAGAGTAGAGAAAAGAGAAGAAAGCTGAAAGAAGAATGAATGAAATGACTGGCTAGTGGGAGAGAAAGTGGAGCTTTTTTAAGGTGGAGAAAAATATAATTTACACAGTGGGTGAGAAATTAGAAAGTAGGTAATGAGAGTTAATGGAGAGAGAGAGAGAGAGAGAGAGAGATAAAGAGAGCTGCTGGGACTAGCATAAAAACAGTCTCCAGAAGAAAAGTAATAAGAGAAAATCAGAGTAAATACAAACAAACGTAGAAGAAATAAAAGTATATAAAAGAGATAAGAAGGAAACAAGAGTTCTGGCGTCTCGCTGGAGTGCGTTCACTCTGAGAGTTGTGAAGCACAGTGCTGTCTCCTGTCCTGCGTTCACTCTGAGAGTTGTGAAGCACAGTGCTGTCTCCTGTCCTGCGTTCACTCTGAGAGTTGTGAAGCACAGTGCTGTCTCCTGTCCTGCGTTCACTCTGAGAGTTGTGAAGCACAGTGCTGTCTCCTGTCCTGCGTTCACTCTGAGAGCTGTGAAGCACAGTGCTGTCTCCTGTCCTGCGTTCACTCTGAGAGTTGTGAAGCACAGTGCTGTCTCCTGTCCTGCGTTCACTCTGAGAGTTGTGAAGCACAGTGCTGTCTCCTGTCCTGCGTTCACTCTGAGAGTTGTGAAGCACAGTGCTGTCTCCTGTCCTGCGTTCACTCTGAGAGTTGTGAAGCACAGTGCTGTCTCCTGTCCTGCGTTCACTCTGAGAGTTGTGAAGCACAGTGCTGTCTCCTGTCCTGCGTTCACTCTGAGAGTTGTGAAGCACAGTGCTGTCTCCTGTCCTGCGTTCACTCTGAGAGTTGTGAAGCACAGTGCTGTCTCCTGTCCTGCGTTCACTCTGAGAGTTGTGAAGCACAGTGCTGTCTCCTGTCCTGCGTTCACTCTGAGAGCTGTGAAGCACAGTGCTGTCTCCTGTCCTGCGTTCACTCTGAGAGCTGTGAAGCACAGTGCTGTCTCCTGTCCTGCGTTCACTCTGAGAGTTGTGAAGCACAGTGCTGTCTCCTGTCCTGCGTTCACTCTGAGAGTTGTGAAGCACAGTGCTGTCTCCTGTCCTGCGTTCACTCTGAGAGTTGTGAAGCACAGTGCTGTCTCCTGTCCTGCGTTCACTCTGAGAGTTGTGAAGCACAGTGCTGTCTCCTGTCCTGCGTTCACTCTGAGAGTTGTGAAGCACAGTGCTGTCTCCTGTCCTGCGTTCACTCTGAGAGCTGTGAAGCACAGTGCTGTCTCCTGTCCTGCGTTCACTCTGAGAGTTGTGAAGCACAGTGCTGTCTCCTGTCCTGCGTTCACTCTGAGAGCTGTGAAGCACAGTGCTGTCTCCTGTCCTGCGTTCACTCTGAGAGTTGTGAAGCACAGTGCTGTCTCCTGTCCTGCGTTCACTCTGAGAGTTGTGAAGCACAGTGCTGTCTCCTGTCCTGCGTTCACTCTGAGAGTTGTGAAGCACAGTGCTGTCTCCTGTCCTGCGTTCACTCTGAGAGTTGTGAAGCAACCTTGCTTCTGAAGCAGCCTTGATTTTGACGCAGCCAGGATTTCGAGGAAATTGTGATGGAACTCCCGGTCAGACCTCCGACCCCCTGGATCAAAGATTCCTACTCCAGCATCCCGCCACTCTCTCTCTCTCTCTCTCTCTCTCTCTCTGTGCCTAGTATGGGTCAACAGGCCTGCTGCAGTGTTCCTTCTTTCTTATGTTCTCTCTCTCTCTCTCTCGTTTCCTCTATTCCTTATTATTCCTACTTGGTCTTCCCCCTCATTTTTTTACCTCTCTAGTACTTACCTGGTTATTACTGTCTCTTCTGGCCACTTCCCAGGTCGTCACTTCCGCCCTCAGAGCATCGTCTTCCATCTTCATTTTCCACTTCTTGCTGCGCCTCGTCGTTTTAATGATAACTTCCAGGGCTCTCTTTTTTCTCTCTGGGTCTCGTTTCCTTGTGGCTTCTTGCTTTCTTTTTTTCTTTTTCCTGGTTTCGTTCCTTCTTGGGTTTTTCTGGGTTTTGTTTTTTGATTTGGTTTCTTCTTGGTTTCTCGCAGGGTTTCTTTCTTAGTTTCGCTTCCTTTTGGTTTCTCCCGAGTTTTTATCTTTAGCAGAAGTTCTTCCATTCAGCCTCAGTTTTCTCTTCCCACCTGAATAATAATAATAATAATAATAATTTTTATTATTATGTGTATATACACATACACTGCTTTTTTTCCTATAAAGATGTCGAGAGAAATATATATATATATATATATATATATATATATATATATATATATATATATATATATATATATATATATATATTTATATCGTTAGTGTTCTGAGTTGTAATTATCATTTGTAATGGCGTGAGAGATCACTTGCAGAGGTCAACTTCTCAAGACACTGGTTGATGTGAACATCTTCAAGATGCAATTATGAAGATGCTTATCAAGAAATCACATTACACTCTTATTCCGCCCCACTCAGATATTCTCCGCCCCACTCAGATATTCTCCGCCCTACTCAGATATTCTCAGCCCCACTCAGATATTCTCAGCCCCACTCAGATATTCTCAGCCCCACTCAGATATTCTCCACCCCACTCAGATATTCTCCGCCCCACTCAGATATTCTCCGCCCCACTCAGATATTCCCTCTAACCACCACATGTGGTGGTATGCAGTGTTCACCTTCATAAATGTTTATCCGCTTTGCTTTCTCCTTTACTTCCCTCTCTCCGTCCTCCCCTTCCTTTCCTCCTTCATCTCTCTCCTTCCCTTTCCTCCCCTCTCTCATCTCCCCCTCTTCCCCTCACCCGGCATCACTCCGTCAGAGGATCAATGTTCATCAGGTTTTACGATACGTACACACTGTGTGTGTGTCTGTCTGTGTGTGTCTGTGTGTGTCTGTGTGTGTCTGTGTGTGTCTGTGTGTGTCTGTATGTATTTCTCTCAAACAATAAGTTTCACTTCTATCCACCCCACAGTAATGATCAGGTAAAAAATATTTACGTAGTGTGTGAGTGGGGGAGTGAGGGGAGGAGAGGGTGGAGGAGAGAGGGAAGGGAGGGGAGGATAGGATGGGGAGAGAGGGGAGGGGGGAATGGGGGAGGGAGGGGAGGAGAGAGTGGGGAGGGAAGATGAAAGAATAGGGAGAGGTGGGGAGTGTGTGTGAGAGGAAGGGGAAAGAGGAGGGAGGAATATGAATCAACTCCCAGGGTGGAGCTTCAACTAATTACTGGTCTTCCAGTCACTCAACTAATTAATAAAATAATAACCACACAAATTATGTACAGATTTGTATGAAAGGAAAGAGAATGGTTTAATAATGTAGCATCATATATATATATATATATGCTATATTTATGTTGTTTTAATCTTAGTTCGAGATTTTTACCAGTTTGACCGTAATAAACTTTATCGCAAATTTTACAAGGAATCTTATAGACACATCCATCAGCATTTTGGGGGGAATTCTTTATCAAAAGTTTTTTTACTGTATCAAGATTTTTGAATACAACTTTAATATTAAAAGTCTTAAGAAGAGAAGGCATATCAACCAAGTTTTCATAGTGAGGTGCTGGCCAGACCCCTTATATAGCTTCCTTGGATGCTTTTCTTTCATAGTTCCTTGATAATGTGAGTAGTCACGAAAGCGCTTGGAATTTCTCTATTCTTTCAGAGTGGTTGTTTTGCATATTCTGAAATCACCTGTTTACTGTGATCTTATTGCATATATATATATATATATATATATATATATATATATATATATATATATATATATATATATATATATATATATATATATATATATATATATATATGTTGATGTGTAAAAGTTATGCCCACGTGTATGTGCATATGTGTACTCACCTAATTGTGGTTGCAGGGGTCGAGACTCAGCTCCTGGCCCCGCCTCTTCACTGATCGCTACTAGGTCCTCTCCCTCTCTGCTTCCTGAGCTTTGTCATACCTCTTCTTAAAACTATGTATGGTTCCTGCCTCCACTACTTCACTTGCTACTCTTTTCCACTTCCTGACGACTCTATGACTGAAGAAATACTTCCTAACGTCCCTGTGACTCGTCTGAGTCTTCAGCTTCCAGTTGTGACCCCTTGTTTCTGTGTCCCCTCTCTGGAACATCCTGTCTCTGTCCACCTTGTCTATTCCCCGCAGTATCTTGCATGTCGTTATCATGTCTCCCCTGACCCTTCTGTCCTCCAGCGTCGTCAGTCCGATTTCCCTCAACCTTTCCTCGTACGACATTCCCCTGAGCTCTGGGACGTTTATGACCAGGTGTGGGTTCCAGACTGGTGCTGCATACTCCAGTATGGGCCTAACATACACAGTGTACAGTGTCTTGAACGATTCCTTATTAAGGTATCGGAACGCTATTCTCAGGTTTGCCAGGCGCCCGTATGCTGCAGCAGTTATTTGGTTGATGTGTGCCTCCGGTGACGTGCTCGGTGTTATGGTCACCCCAAGATCTTTCTCCCTGAGTGAGGTCTGTAGTCTTTGTCCACCTAGCCTATACTCTGTCTGCGGTCTTCTTTGCCCCTCCCCAATCTTCATGACTTTGCATTTGGCAGGGTTGAATTCGAGAAGCCAGTTTCTGGACCACATGTCCAGCCTGTCCAGGTCTCTTTGCAGTCCTGCCTCATCCTCATCCGATTTAATTCTTCTCATCAGCTTCACATCATCTGCGAATAGGGACACTTCAGAGTCTATTCCTTCCATCATGTTCGCATATATCAAAAATAGTACTGGTCCTAGAACTGACCCCTGTGGGACCCCGCTCGTCACAGGCGCCCACTGTGATACCTCTTCACGTACCATGACTCGTTGTTGCCTCCATGTCAGGTATTCCCTGATCCATTGCAGTGCCCTCCCTGTTACGTGTGTGTTTATGTATGTTTGTGTGTACTCATTGACTTGTATGTGCAGGGGTTGAGACCCAGCTCCTGTCCTCGCCTCTTAGAGCACTTTGATAGACATCACTGACTTCTGGCTTCGTGGACCTTATATCTACACTTGAAGCTGTGTATTAAGTCTGCCTCATCCAAGTCATTCCACTTTTCAAGCAACCTGAGACTAAAGAAATACTTCCTGACACCCCCATGATTAATTTGTGTCTTCAGCTTCCACCTTTAGCTGCTTGTCAAGTCCCCCTTAAGATTTTGTATGTCATAATCATATCTCCCCTTGTATGTGTTGTACTCACCTTATCTATTTGTGGTTGTGTGTGTGCTCACCTATTTGTACTCGCCTATTTGTGGTTGCAGAGGTCGTGTCACAGCTCCTGGCCCCGCATCTTCGCTGGTCGCTACTTGGGTCACTCTCCTTGCTCCATGAGCTTTGTCGTACCTCTTCTTAAAGAAGTGTGTGTGTGTGTGTGTGTGTGTGTGTGTGTGTGTGTGTGTGTGTGTGTGCGTGTGTGTATGTGTGTGTGTGTGTGTGCGTGTGCGTGTGTGCGTGCGTGCGCGCGTGTGTGTGTGTGTGTGCGCGCGCGCGCGTGCGTGTGTGTGTGTGTGTGTGTGTGGGTGTGTGTTAGAGGGTACACGTACCATAGTGTAACATAGCGGGTACATATTAAAGCAGGAGTGTTACACAGGATAGGTTTTAAAGTAGCGTTGTGGGTCACACGTCAGAGGTCGTGGGTACACACTAGGTCACTGGCATGCACAAGGTCACAGATACACCAGATAGACAAAGTCAGACGTAAAAAAAAATCGAGACAGACAAGCACGCAAGGTCAGGCTGGAGCAGTTTTAGGCCACCATGACAATACTGGGTCACTGGGTCACTGGGCCTTCACTCATCTCTACTTCCAACAACCTAACACTTTAATAATGAAAATATATTTGAGGAAAAATATAATAATAATAATAATAATAATAATAATAATAATAATAATGGGTCATTTAGTCGGGTCTTAATTCTATAGTTTGTGACTCCTGGCTAGCCCAGGTTGGTTCCTTTTAATTGACCTTCACTCTGAAGATGGTTGTTGAGCCGAAATCGAGAAAGTTTGTCTACACACCCCTCCCCTCCCCTCCCCTCCCCTCCCCTACCCGTGGTCTAAAAGACAAGTAATTTAACCATCAGGTCTCACTGTTAGGAACTTTAACAAAACGGAAATTTTGATCCTCTGAACTTCAATATTTTGATCCTCTGAACTTCAATATTTTGATCCTCTGAACTTCAATATTTTGATCCTCTGAACTTCAATATTTTGATCCTCTGAACTTCAATATTTTGATCCTCTGAACTTCAATATTTTGATCCTCTGAACTTCAATATTTTGATCCTCTGAACTTCAATATTTTGATCCTCTGAACTTCAATATTTTGATCCTCTGAACTTCAATATACCAAAATTACTACAACGAAATTTTTAATTTCGGAGAAAATTATGATAATAATGATAATAATAATAATAATTTTTATTATTATTATTATTATTATTATTATTATTATTATTATTTGGGTTTAGTGAAAAGGAAGGTAGCTATCATTCCTTGGATCAAGAGCCCTTCCCCGGCATCAAGATACCTACCGTCCTTGATGATCAGTCTGGCTAATGTTCCTGGTATTCTTGTGGGAGCAACAAGAGAACTTTGTGCTCAACACAAGCGAGCAGGTGTTGCTGGTGTCAGGTGTTGGAGTGTAGGTGGCATGCGCCGCCGCCCTGGGTGGCATGCGCCGCCGCCCTGGGCGGCATGCGCCGCCGCCCATTCAGCCACACTGGTCTGGTCTTCTCTGCGCTAAACATAGACTTAAAGCTCATATGTCGAGGGATGGTCTAGCCGCCCCGCCCACCCGCCCACCCAGCTGGGTGCAGGTGGGCGGTGTTACTAGTGGATAGGGGCAGGTGTGGGCGGCGGTGGATTAGGGAGGGTCTCAGGTAGGGATGGGCACTACCGGGGTGGGGGGACGAGTAGTGGACATATATGAACCTTGGTAATAGATACCGACGCTGCTCTATCCTATCATATACTATCCTATACTATCCCACACTATTCTATCTTATACCGCCACAGACTGGGCCGCGGGGGCGTTGACCCCGAAATCCTCTCCAGGTATACTCCAGGTATACTATCCTATCCTATCCTATCTTATACTAACCTATCATTCCTCCCACGTAGCTTGAAATGAAGATTACTTTGTACCAGTACAAATAGATGTTCCCGTAGCTGATGAACCAAGAATGGAATACTTGATGATATCCTCATCGCCCTACTGAAGTCTTCCAGTTTAGGCTGACAGATGTCAACACTATGAATGAAATCCTTCCTGTAGTACGGAATATTCAAGGCTAAACCATAGCTAACTTTTGTTCCCATTGTGTAACTATTATATACAATAGGGTAGCTACACTCTACTGATATGACTCACGAAATCGTAATGACACGATTGCAAACAAACCATACCACGGGCGGGATTTGAACCCGCGGTCAGAGAGTCTCAAAACTCCAGACCGTCGCGTTAGCCACTAGACCAGCTAGCCACAATAAGAATCATCCAACTAGGTATATTTCTACACCATAGGAAGGTTAGCACAGGCACCACTGTGACCACAAATGCAAGTTTTTACAGACGAATCTCCAGCTAGCGTGGCCGTGACGAACTCTAGCTCAAGTCCCCTCAAAGCCGTCAACATGGTGCTATGCTAACCTTCCTATGGTGTAGAAATATACCTAGTTGGACGAATCTTATTGTGGCTAGCTGGTCCAGTGGCTAACGCGACGGTCTGGACTTTTGAGACTGATCGCGGGTTCTATCCCCGCCCGTGGTATGGTTTCTCTACTGATATATTTAATATTGCTGAAAAAATAAATAAAATAATTCTCAGCAATATAATATCTATTATTACTAAACTTGGCACCTACTATGACTACGCACCAATGATGGCACTAACAATGGCACTGAACTTCAGTGTCTCAGACGCGGCAAGCTAGAGGCATCAACTAGATGTACTACATTCCTTGGAGACATCAACAGTGGCACAAACTAGACATCAACAGTGGCATCTACGGTGACTCAGCTGTGGCACTCACAGGATATCAGAGAGAGCCACCCTTGGCACTGGGTAGGGACAAGAGAAAAGTTCACAGAGGCGGATGACACACAAGAGTAGAGTTGCCCCAGAGCGCATGACGGCCGGGTTGAGAGAGCTGCCATTGTTGTAGCCCTGAGAGTCGCACTCGAAAACCACATCATAGAGAAGGAAATAAATGTACAACTTGTCATGGCTTCCATCACACACTGATTTACTTCTTCGTGATGAAGTTAAGAGTAAGCCAATGGAAAGTAGCCCAGAGGAAAGCAGAAAATGTAACTTTGGTAAATCTGTCTTACATTTGGAATAATGTTAGGAGAGAAACAATGAAAGTGAATGTCATAGGAAAGCAGTTAGAAGCCTGATTCGATTTATCAATCACTATATTAACATGGACGTAGATAAGCTTGTCTACGCAGCAGCTTGTATTGTGAACAGACTGAGTGATACTGTAATAGTCAGGCTTTGGCTTGGTCACAAGTACTTCTGACAGTTTGACAGACACAAAAACGATGATCAAGCTGAATGCAACGTATGGTCAGCCTTCTGATCGCTTTCTTGAACATTATGTGCATCATTGTCCTCTTATTGAAGAATATAAAGACAGTATAATAACCTATGTCAAGGTATCATATTAATGAATATAAAATACTATATTAAGCAAATATCCTAAATTGGCTGCAACAGCTAAGACAGTTGTAGATAGAAATCCAGACGTGTTCCTGTCAACCGTTTTTGGCCCTTATTCTTAGGCCCTTTATGTATCCATATGCTCTCCACATGATGGATATAGTGTGCACAATAAGCTAGCCTCTTCGGTGGCAAAATCTAAAATCAAGTTGTAGCGAGTCATTGTCGTGGTAGGTGTGGTTGCTGTGGTCATTGTCGTGGCAGGTGTGGTCGTAGTTAGTTATTTTATTGTCAGTTGTGGTCATAATGGATGAAAGACACTCGTTTAACACCTGTGCATCTTTACTGTAGCAATGTTTCACCAACCAGTGGCATTTTTAATCCAGTAGAGAGAAACCGGTGGAAGATGTAAAGAGGAAGCTTAAAGTAGTCCGTCCCTCAGCCTAGAGACAATGTAATCATTGTCGTAGTAGATGTGGCCGTAATTTTTGAAAAGCTTTTGTGATGGACAGTGCTTCGGACACTGGAGAGTTGGCTTAGTGAGAAAGTGAAGAATCAGACACTTTCGTGTCGGTTTCCTTAACCATTTACATCATATTAGTGAGAAGGGTCTGAAAACTTTTGGGCGTGGAGAGCGATAGGGCGGAGGTGAGATACTTTGTGCGGGAGGCTGGTGGCAGGAAGAAAGAGGGTTGTAGGTGGGAGGTGTTTTTGTTAGCTGTGATTAAGGTGGGAGGGGTAACGGAGAAGGGATTGGAGTGGGTGGGTTCTAGGTGATTTGAGAGTGAAGAAGGTGGGCGAAGAGGGTGGTTAGCAGCGGATATCCGAGGTAGGGCAAGGAGGGGAAGCTGGAGTAATAAGGGATGTGGAGATATAGATTGTAGGTAAGAGGATGTAAAGTGGAAGGGAAGAGTGTCGGGGCGAGGCCTGAGTGTAGTTGGGATTTGAGGAAGCTGAGGGAGCTGTTGTAGGGAAGAGGGACTATGATAATGTTGAGGAAGGAAAAGGAAGAGAAAACGGGACTGTGGTAGATACCTGAGGTAGACACGCTCGGGTTAGGGAAGGTTATACTTATGGGCTGCTGTGGGTGATGATCCTCTGTACCATTAACAGATACAGGAGGTATGTCAGGAGTGTGAGAGTTGAGTAGCTGCGTCCTCCTCCTGGCTTACTTCCCAACATAAGTGCTCCTGAAGATTCTTACCCTTCCTCCTTAAATCTCACCGGCCTGGGGCGCTTCTGTTTGTTCTTTTGATGTATACACTGTCAAACTGGTGACTCTTAGGTATAAACATTCCCCCAGCGCCAGATCTCTTGATCTCTGCGGTGCAAATTAGTTAAAGAATGGTCTTTTTCCTGCTTGCTCTATAGAGCATAAATCGTAAAAAAAAAAAAAAATATCTAACTACTTCGAGCGTTTTTGTTGATTCCCTCTTGTCTAAAATCTTCGTAAAATTTTCTCTTTCCTCGCGAGTCCTCCGTAAACTGTCTGGCTCGCCACATAAACCAGAAACCAAATGGTACCTTTCCGAGGTTACATTCCTTATATATTCTTGTTCTTTCCATCGGTTTCCTGTTTCCTTTCCATATCGTGTCTTCCTTGCCTTCTGCTATTTTTATTACTCTCTCTCTCTCTCTCTCTCTCTCTCTCTCTCTCTCTCTCTCTCTCTCTCTCTCTCTCTCTCTCTCTCTCTCTCTCTCTCCTTTGCTCACTCCATCTAAGTCGTTGTCTAGCAGGGTCTTATCTCTGAATCATTTACCTTGTCACAAATCTCAGTAAAGTTGATGTTAGTGTCTCCAGGATGTGGACACAACTGCCTCACTGCTACAGTCATCTTGTGATACGTTCTCGGTGTATTCTCATCCCTATCACAACAGATAACAACAATAATAATAATAATAATTAATAATAATAATAATAATAATCAAAACATACTGCCTTGATTATCAATATATACATGGAAAACTGAAGATTGTTATTATAATATTAATGTGGTGCGGTAATTCCGCTTTGGTTATCCAGCGTAAGGAGTGGTGGAGGCTCGACCCTCCGTCTGCTAATTGCTAGAGAGCAGTGCTTCTCTCGTAGCCAAGCTTCTCCCATCCCCGTCCTTGAGAGTTGAGGTGGTGTACAGTACGTGTGCCGACCTCCTCATCCCCGGGGCTGAAGTATTGATCCTCCTCCAGTTTATGAGCAATAGGTAGAAGGTCCCCGCATAGTTGTTTTCATGGCACTAGACTCAACGGAGTCTCCCAGTTCTGTTTGGCACTTATCGTTCATAAATATTCAAGGGGTTAACCTTTGGTTTTGGTAGTGGAGTGTCGCATTGCAGGAGGGAGGAGAGTGTTGTCGAGAACTGGTTACCAGGTATGTGCCAGAATACACCAGGGTGTTGGGGTGTGTAAGTTTATCAGGAACAGGCACACATAAATAATTACACAAATTATTATACATAGTAATATGCAAAAATCGCGAACAGGCGACACAAGATGCACATAGTAACATGTTTGTAAATAATTTTGCCTGTTTGCGAATTGTTAAGCACATTAACATATATAAACTATCTTGGATGACCCAAAAAAAGGTCAAATGAAGCAAACCCATTCGTAGTTTTGCCTTTGGTTTTGTAGGAGGGTAAGCTCTAGTTCTTGGTCCAGTCTCCTGGCTCTCGACCTACTAGCGTGAAATACTAACTGTGTGCGAGGTTATTTTGCTGTATAGATAAGTGTGAACAGGAATGTTTGTGTCTAAATTTGTACAGATGTATATGTGTATTTTTGTTTGCAAATTCAATTGTAACTTTACATTTGTGCAATTATTTTAATATCTACTCACCTGGTTGATTCATTTATCTGTAGTTCTCAGATAATTTGACTCTTCGCTGTCGCTTCCTTGTCTTCTGACCTCATGTTTCAAGCTCCTTCTAATTAACCCCCAAAAATTTGAACGTTAAAGGAAAACTGTGTGTGTTTCGGTCACTGGCTGATCCCACAGAGGTTTCCTACATGTTATAAATCCCCTGTATTACAGTGAACGATAAAAAAAAAAGAATAGTACGAAGTACATCGTAAGTTTCTAACACAGTTAAATATCAGCGTTGAAGATTTGAAGTTAATCAGAAGAGACGTTCATGAGTTATCACTCGGAAAGTGATATTATAAATTCCTCAATACCAATAGCTAATTGACACCTACACAACCCCAAACCAATTCGAACATTTCATTAAGAAACAATAGCCTTGAAATTTTAAAGGGATTATTGTTGTTGTCATATTCAAGACCATTGTCTAGATAGTCTTAAATCAAATGATGACTCGTTGCTTAGGTTAGGTAAAGTTTGTAAGGAAACCAGGACAAGTGGTTTCCTGACGCGGGTCTTAGTAATATGATAACCAGAAGCTTTTGGTCATCTGACCGAGGCCTTCCGCAGGCTAACCGGTCCACCCCTTTAAAAATTATGGTTACGATCATAACCATTTATTAATTGTTGATTTTTGACTCGTTACTGACGCTCAAAGCGGAGTTGGTGTTATGCTCGTGAGTCACCGTTCCAGCACTAGGATGGATGGCAGTCACTACCTGGTGGTGACGCTCTATGGAGAGGTCAGGTCAGGTCTTAGTGTGAAGAATTAGATACATGTACAGCTTCTGGGTATTTTTATTGTCAAGACTACGGTGCTCTTCGCCAACTCCAAGGCTGAGGGACTAATTACCTCATCTTTTGTTTATAATTCTACAGTCTTCCCATTATGTCCTCGTCTGCAAATTAAGATGGCAAAATGTTGCACATGTGTATTATTCTTCACCTTGTTGGTATTCTATACTATTTATATATAACAGATGTCCGTGTGTTTACTTGCGGCCAGCCTGGCACTATCCTCGCTCTCGACGGACCAGCCTGGCACTATCCTCGCTCTCGACGGACCAGCCTGGCACTATCCTCGCTCTCGACGGACCAGCCAGGCACTATCCTCGCTCTCGACGGACCAGCCTGGCACTATCCTCGCTCTCGACGGACCAGCCTGGCACTATCCTCGCTCTCCACGGACTTTGGGGTGAGCCAGGCTGGTAAGTCTTCCTTATCCTCTTGAAGTTCCCACGATGATGTGAAGGGACATTATTTATTACACAGAGACCAATATCCCAAAAGATCCCAGCACTTTAGATTTAGATTTTGCCACCGAAGTGGCTAGTTTATTGTGCATCCCATATCCATCCTGTGGATAGTTAGCACAAGAACATATGGACACACAATAGGCCTAGGAACTAGGCCTCAAAAGGATTAACAGGAGTACATCTGGATTTATACCTATAGTTCACTTATCTGTTACAAGCAAATTTCCCAGCACTTTAAATTGAAAACCATTCAAAAGTTGCATTATCAAGTTATTGGCACTGATGGTTTGATGTCGATCGGATGAGCCGTTCATAAATTATGCCATGAAAGCCAAGAGTTAAATTTTCACTTTTTCTTCCCAAATTAATCTAAAACTTTCTACGAGATACACCAGCGTTTGAGGTTTGAAGCTAATCCGAAGAGTCATTCTCCAGTTATTGCCTGGAACGAAGTTCACAAATTGAAACTTACACCATCCAAAATCAGTGTTATGGATACCTAAGGATGTGAAGGCTCTGGGATACCTATGGATGTGAGGGCAAGGGGATACCTATGGATGTGAAGGCTCTGGGATACCTATGGATGTGAGGGTACGGGGATACCTATGGATGTGAAGGCTCTGGGATACCTATGGACTTGAAGGTACCGGGATACCCCCGGTTCCTAGAGTAGCCCCAAATACCAGTAGGTTGCAGGAATGCGGGCAGGTGGAGAGAGGAGCCAGGCAGCGCTCAGAATCAATAGCTTAGAATACTGGGTCGTTGTGCTTAGCCACGCCCTGTGCATGCTTGGGTATGGTGCCATGCTGAGGTATGGTGCCATGCTGGTGTATAGTGCCATGCTGGGGTATGGTGCCATGCTGGAGTATGGTGCCATGCTTGGGTATGGCGCCATTTTGGGGTATGATGCCATGTTGGGGTATGATGCCATGTTGGGGTATGGTGCCATGCTGGGATGTGGTACTATGTTCGGGTATGGTGCTATGCTGGGGTATGGTGTCATGCTGGGGTATGGTGCCATGGGGTATGGTCCCATGTTGGGGTATGGTGCCATGTTGGGTATGGTAGCGAAACAAGTATGGAGTCGTGGCAGATATAATGGCCTGATGTGCGTAATACCATGGTACGTATCGCCATGGTATGAACAGTGCTAGGCTGAGTATGGTACCATAGTGGATGTGATGCCTCTCTCTCTCTCTCTCTCTCTCTCTCTCTCTCTCCTACATCTTCACAGTCTCGCAAAACAATGGTTCTTCTAGTTCCTGTATTGCTTACCATCCTCTGTTTTCTGCATCTTTTCCACGCTATCGCTTTTCTCTCATCTCATTTGCTTGTTGCCTTAATTCTCTGAAATATAAAGTCGCTATTCACTCACCTTTCGACTAAAACTAAGAGAGGATTGGATGCCCCACAGAGATAGGATTGGATTCCCCACATAGATAGGATTGGATTCCCCACATAGATAAGATTGGATTCCCACATAGATAGGGTTGAATTCCCCACATAGATAGGATTGGATTCCCCACATAGATAGGATTGGATTCCCCACATAGATAGGATTGGATTCCACACTAACAGAGGATTGGATTTCGCACTAAGAGAAGATTGGGTTCCACACTGAGAGGATTGGATTCCGCAATAACATAGGATTGGATTCCACACTAACAGAGGATTGGATTCTACACAAAGAGTTGGAGTGTACACTCACAGAGGATTGAATTCCACACTGACACACTTGGAAGGGTTGCGTGGCTGTCACGTCAAGACAGAACGTGCGGATTTTACGTTTCCCGTATTCATATGTCGTAGTGAAGGACCATTAGAGGCTTAGGTACGACTTAAATCTTTGATTTATTTAGGGGGAAGATACTGCTGTTGGAGAGAGAGAGAGAGAGATCAGAAATTAGTGGTTCTGAGGTCAAGGGAAATCTCGTGTCGTACAAGAGATGTTGGACCTGAAAGTAGGTCCAGGTGAGATGCTTTGTGGACCGTGTGTGTCCTTGGTGAACCGTGTGTGTCCTTGGTGGACCCTGTGTGTCCTTGGTGGACCCTGTGTGTCCTTGGTGGACCCTGTGTGTCCTTGGTGGACCCTGTGTGTCCTTGGTGGACCCTGTGTGTCCTTGGTGGACCCTGTGTGTCCTTGGTGGACCCTGTGTGCCCTTGGTGGACCCTGTGTGTCCTTGGTGGACCCTGTGTATCCTTGGTGGACCATGTCTGTTTTTGGTGGACCCTGTTCGTCCCTGGTGGACCCTGTGTGCCCTTGGTGGACCCTGTGTGTTCTTGGTGAACCGTGTGTGTCCTTGGTGGACCGTGTGTTTCCTTGGTGGACCGTGTGTGTCCTTGGTGGACCATGTCTGTCGTTGGTGGACCGTGTGTGCCCTTGGTGGACCGTGTGTGCCCTTGGTGGACTGTGTGTGCCCTTGGTGGACCGTGTGTGTCCTTGGTGGACCCTGTTTGTCCTTGGTGGACCCTGTGTGTCCTTGGTGGACCCTGTGTGTCCTTGGTGGACCATGTCTGTCTTTTGTGGACCCTGTTTGTCCTTGGTGGACCCTGTTTGTCCTTGGTTGATCCTGTGTGTCCTTGGTGGACCCTGTGTGTCCTTGGTGGACCCTGTTTGTCCTTGGTGGACCCTGTATGTCCTTGGTGGACCCTGTGTGTCCTTGGTGGACCCTGTTTGTCCTTGGTGGACCCTGTATGTTCTTGGTGGAACCTGTGTGTCCTTGGTGGACCATGTCTGTCTTTGGTGGACCGTGTGTGTCCTTGGTGGACCCTGTTTGTCCTTGGTGGACCTTGTGTGTCCTTGGTGGACCTTGTGTGTCCTTGGTGGACCCTGTATGTCCTTGGTGGACCCTGCATGTCCTTGGTGGACCCTGCATGTCCTTGGTGGACCCTGTATGTCCTTGGTGGACCCTGTATGTCCTTGGTGGACCCTGTATGTCCTTGGTGGACCCTGTATGTCCTTGGTGGACCCTGTATGTCCTTGGTGGACCCTGTGTGTCCTTGGTGGACTCTGTGTGTCCTTGGTGGACCCTGTTTGTCCTTGGTGGACCCTGTATGTCCTTGGTGGACCCTGTATGTCCTTGGTGGACCGTGTGTGTCCACCCTCAGCCTGGAAATTCCCAAACAAATTGATTTCAGGCTGAGGGACTGATTATGTCCCTCAGTCACTGTGTGGCTAAACTTTTCATCAATAAAGATTCCCAATTATTCTATACGGTATTATACAACAGTTACTTTATATTGTATCATAATACAAGTGTTCTGTAGTGCACAATACCACGAGTATTCTGTACCGTACTCTGTCACAGCTATATCAGTCTCGGTACCGTAGGTAGGGCTTTCAAGGTCGTTTTTGGTGATTGACGGATGTGTGGGTGTGGGGGTGGGTGTAGGTGTGGGGATGGGTGTAGGGGTGGGTGTAGGTGTGGGTGTAGGTGTGTGGGTGGGTGTGTGGGGAGAGTGTTGATAACTGCTATGTTCCATGTATTGAATATGTTGTTGCATCCCGGGACACAGTCACACAACAGCTGTGCTGGAACCTGGTGAGTTATTCTTTGTGTCCCTGTTGTTGTTCTTCAAATTCTTCTTCGTATTAATTTGCTTCATGTTCTTCCTACTCTTCTTCGTATTCTTCCTCACATTCTCATTCATCATATTCTTATTCGTATTTTCCTTCGTATTCTTTTTCGCATCTTTCTTCTTTCAAGTTCTGCAGCTTCACCTGCTTCACTTACCAGGTAATTCCCAGCACTAGAGCCAGGCTGACATCCGCCGCCCTTGCCAACACTAATTTTCATTATAATCACAGGTAATGTTGCAGTATGAAGGAGGGAGGGAAGGAGGGAGAGAGGAAGGAAGGGAGGGAACGTTACATCATCAAATAGACGGGAGTCATGGGGAAATGAATGCAATTTGCGAGTTCCACTGAGAGAGAGAGAGAGAGAGAGAGAGAGAGAGAGAGAGAGAGAGAGAGAGAGAGAGAGAGAGAGAGAGAGAGAGGGCAAGGAAAGAAATAAGGAAAGTGTATTTGTATCATCTGGTGAATGCCAGAGTTAACAAAAAAAAAAAGGTGAGTCAGGAATGCAGGATGAGAGTAATTCTGAGAGAGGCAGTAACCTCTTGCGAGTAAACTCTACGGTGTAAACTACTCATCTTTTGATGGTTGTGAGGGGGTCGCCGCCCCTGCCACGGGGTCCCAGACCAGACTTCTTTAACTAAATGAGTGTTTAATGAATGTTATTGGTAAATTCGTAAGATTTACCTGTCATCTTTCGTGTTTATGAGACAGAAAGTCCCACATAAGTCACAACATAACCATCCAGGTCTAGTGACCTGAATCTTTGTTGTGTAGTGACCTGGATGGTTATGTTGTCTAGTGACCTGGATGGTTATGTTGTCTAGTGACCTGGATGGTTATGCTGTCTAGTGACCTGGATGATTATGCTGTCTAGTGACCTGGATGATTATGCTGTCTAGTGACCTGGATGGTTATGCTGTCTAGTGACCTGGATGATTATGCTGTCTAGTGACCTGGATGGTTATGCTGTCTAGTGACCTGGATGGTTATGCTGTCTAGTGACCTGGATGGTTATGCTGTCTAGTGACCTGGATGGTTGTGTGTCTAGTGACCTGGATGGTTGTGTGTCTAGTGACCTGGATGGTTATGTTTAGTGACCTGGATGGTTGTGTGTCTAGTGACCTGGATGCTTATGTTGTCCAGTGACCTGGATGGTTATGTTGTCTAGTAACCTGGATGGTTATGTTGTCCAGTGACCTGGATGCTTACGTTGTCCAGTGACCTGGATGCTTATGTTGTCCAGTGACCTGGATGGTTGTGTGTCTAGTGACCTGGATGGTTGTGTGTCTAGTGACCTGGATGGTTATGTTGTCTAGTGACCTGGATGGTTGTGTGTCTAGTGACCTGGATGGTTATGTTGTCTAGTGACCTGGATGGTTGCGTGTCTAGTGACCTGGATGGTTATGTTTAGTGACCTGGATGGTTGTGTGCCTGACCTGGATGGTTGTGTCTAGTGACCTGGATGGTTGTGTCTAGTGACCTGGATGGTTGTGTGTCTAGTGACCCGGATGGTTATGTTGTCTAGTGACCTGGATGGTTATGTTGTCTAGTGACCTGGATGGTTGTTTAGTGACCTGGATGGTTGTGTGTCTAGTGACCTGGATGGTTATGTTGTCTAGTGACCTGGATGG
>NC_091344.1:19225286-19327786 GCF_038502225.1 Cherax quadricarinatus
CAAGTATGACTGGTGTTTACAATGTACACCAGCATCACTGGTGGTGTTTACAATGTACACCAGCATCACTGGTGGTGTTTACAATGTACACCAGCATCACTGGTGGTGTTTAAAATGTACACCAGCATCACTGGTGGTGTTTACAATGTACACCAGCATCACTGGTGGTGTTTACAATGTACACCAGCATCACTGGTGGTGTTTACAATGTACACCAGCATCACTGGTGGTGTTTAAAATGTACACCAGCATCACTGGTGGTGTTTACAATGTACACCAGCATCACTGGTGGTGTTTACAATGTACACCAGCATCACTGGTGGTGTTTACAATGTACACCAGCATCACTGGTGGTGTTTACAATGTACACCAGCATCACTGGTGGTGTTTACAATGTACACCAGCATCACTGGTGGTGTTTACAATGTACACCAGCATCACTGGTGGTGTTTACAATGTACACCAGCATCACTGGTGGTGTTTACAATGTACACCAGCATCACTGGTGGTGTTTAAAATGTACACCAGCATCACTGGTGGTGTTTACAATGTACACCAGCATCACTGGTGGTATTTACAATGTACACCAGCATCACTGGTGGTGTTTACAATGTACACCAGCATCACTGGTGGTGTTTACAATGTACACCAGCATCACTGGTGGTGTTTAAAATGTACACCAGCATCACTGGTGGTGTTTAAAATGTACACCAGCATCACTGGTGGTGTTTACAATGTACACCAGCATCACTGGTGGTGTTTACAATGTACACCAGCATCACTGGTGGTGTTTACAATGTACACCAGCATCACTGGTGGTGTTTACAATGTACACCAGCATCACTGGTGGTGTTTAAAATGTACACCAGCATCACTGGTGGTGTTTACAATGTACACCAGCATCACTGGTGGTGTTTACAATGTACACCAGCATCACTGGTGGTGTTTACAATGTACACCAGCATCACTGGTGGTGTTTACAATGTACACCAGCATCACTGGTGGTGTTTACAATGTACACCAGCATCACTGGTGGTGTTTACAATGTACACCAGCATCACTGGTGGTGTTTACAATGTACACCAGCATCACTGGTGATGTTTACAATGTACACCAGCATCACTGGTGGTGTTTACAATGTACACCAGCATCACTGGTGGTGTTTACAATGTACACCAGCATCACTGGTGGTGTTTACAATGTACACCAGCATCACTGGTGATGTTTACAATGTACACCAGCATCACTGGTGGTGTTTACAATGTACACCAGCATCACTGGTGGTGTTTACAATGTACACCAGCATCACTGGTGATGTTTACAATGTACACCAGCATCACTGGTGGTGTTTACAATGTACACCAGCATCACTGGTGGTGTTTACAATGTACACCAGCATCACTGGTGTTTACAATGTACACCAGCATCACTGGTGGTGTTTACAATGTACACCAGCATCACTGGTGGTGTTTACAATGTACACTAGCATCACTGGTGGTGTTTGGAACGGGTTGATCTTTGATCGGGTAAATATACCAGAAGTCATTTCCTTCAATTTAATACTCAACTTTCGTCCTCTCAACCCCGCGAGTGCGACATCTGCTATCTGTTCAAGACCCCGCGAGGAGGTCTTTGTCCTCTTACAGACCTCCAACCTGGCCTCGTAAATATGGAAAAAAAAAATCTTACAGGAGAGCTAGACCTTATGGCGCGGAGATGTAAAGAGAAATCTTTACCGAAGTGGAAGTGTGTAAGATTTACCTCCCAACTTACGTGTTTATGAGTTAGACGAACTCGGCAATCTTACAGTGTGTGTGTGTGTGTGAGTGGGTGTTTTCTGCTGTTGTTGGATATCTGTGTAATATGGAATTATGCACATAAGTAAAACTATGTTTTTTGAGTTGAGCGAAGGGTTGGTGTCGTTGTGGTACTTCTCTCTCTCTCTCTCTCTCTCTCTCTCTCTCTCTCTCTCTCTCTCTCTCTCTCTCTCTCTCTCTCTCTCTCTCTCTCTCTCTCTCTCTCCAGACAGACAGACACAACTGTGCCAACATCCGTGGTCCACGACTCATCAACCTAGCATTAGTCGATATAAGAAATGTCTTTCAACAGGAAACTGGATCACTGTCTACTCCCAGTGCTTGGCCAGGCTGTGAGGGCTTCGTAGGCCTGCGGGAAACCGCCAGCAACAGCCTGGCTCATCAGGAAAGCCTGAATTTAGATGGGATTTTGGAGAGTAGGGAAAACTCTCGAAAGCCATCACAGGTACAATTCCCAGGTGTGTTACACGATATACTATTGAACCATAAATTGCTGACACTGTATCGATCCTGAAAGGGGGGGGGGGAGGGAGAGAGGAGAGAAGGGAAGGGGGAATTAAAAAGGAGAGGGGCGAGTTGCAGTAGAAGAGAAGGGAAGAGTAATAAATCCTTGAGGGTAGGGTTATAGGAGATATAGGGGGGAGAGGATTAGGAGAAGGAAGGATACAGGAGATGGGAGGGGTACAGGAGATGGGAGGGGTACAGGAGATGGGAGGGGCACAAGAGGGTCGGGGTACAGAAGAGGGGAGGTAAACACCAATCACAACCTGTCACGGTCAAAGAAATAGGTTCCAATCCTTTTCCCAGACTCTGTTGACTGCGTAACCCCACAACACTTGCCACCATCACAACCTCTTATTTCTAATTCCACTTCCTCCCATCTTTATTTCTCTTCCATGATTTCTCCTCTTTCTCTATGATTACTTCTCTGTAGTGCACAGAGCACCATAGAGCAAGAGCAAGATGTGTTTTACTTAAATACACCACCGAGTCATGTGCTGCTACTAGACACACATTCTTGGCAACACAGTTACGCCAGAAACCAAGTGACACTTCAACATTGTCTGATATTCCTACGCAATTGATTACTACGACTCCTACTACTACTACAACAACTACTACTACTACGACTATTACCACTACTACTACCATAAATGGATTCATGTATTGTGATTACGTCAATGTGCGATGTGCATGTAAACTGTATACTTTAAATAAAAAAAAAACTACTACCATTATTACTACTACTACTACCATTATTACTACTGCTACCATTACTACTACTACCACTACTACTACTGCCATTACTGCTACTACTGCTACTTTCATTACTACTACCATTACTACTACTACTACTACCATCACTACTACTACCAGAAACCAAAGTGACACTTCAACATTGTCTGGTATTCCTACGCAACTGATTACTACAACTCCTACTACTACTACCACCATTACTACTACGACTACCACTACTACTACCACCATTACTACTACCATTACTACTACTACCATTACTACTACTACCATTATTACTACTATTATTACTACTACTACCATTACTACTACTACTACCACTATACTACTACTACTACCATTACTACTACTACTACCACTATACTACTACTACTACTACTGTCATTACTACTACTACTACTACCATTAATACTACTTCATTGCTCTACTTCATAATTTTCCTCTCTCGTGTCTAGACTGATAAAGCCACCTGGCAAGCGAAACGTCTGTCGAATAAACATAGCCAGGTGTTGCACATGTATCTTATTCATCAGTCAGAATACTGTATTGACTCTATATTGACCCAAGAGTTCTCATCTTCTGGTGATTTCACTCAGCTCGCCTCTCCCTTCACTCTCAGGAGTGTATTTGAGTGCTTTCTTGCATCTTTTGTCTGACTTTGTTAAAGGCTTATTCAGCGGACTGTTGTCTTTCCCCCCCATGTTTGTCTCTTCCTCCCGTGAGAAATGGTATGGTGATGCAGGCAAGATGTGGAAAAAGACATTTACAGTTCAGGACATTTATTATAGGAAACGTTTCGCCGCCACGAATGGCTTCTTCAGTTCTAATACAGAGATAACTAAGAAATGAGTATATATAGTGACAGAAGTCAGGTGGAAAACTGCGAGGGTGGTAGTAGTAGTAGTAGCAGTGGTAGTAGCAGCAGCAGTAGTAGTAGTAGCAGTAGTAGCAGTAGTAGTAGCAGCAGCAGTAGTAGTAGCAGTAGTAGTAGTAGCAGCAGCAGTAGTAGTAGTAGCAGTAGTAGCAGTAGTAGTAGTAGCAGCAGTAGTAGTAGCAGTAGTAGTAGTAGCAGTAGTAGTAGTAGCAGTAGTAGCAGCAGTAGCGGTAGTAACAGGAGCAGTAGCAGCAATAGTAGTAGTAGCAGTAGTAGTAGTGGTATTAGTAGTAGCAGTAGTAGCAGCAGCAGTAGTAGTAGCAGTAGTAGTAGCAGTAGTAGTAGCAGCAGCAGTAGTAATAGTAGCTGTAGTGGTACAATTGTAGTGAGATGGATTACGACTTCGTGAGTCGTGGATTGTGCTTTAGAAGGACCTGGCAACTAACGTTTCTACAATACTTGACATTAAACTTGCTAAAATATCCACCAGCTCTTCTTTAAAATATTTTAAGAATCTAGTGCAAAAACCCAAGAATAAATCTGGCACGAGTGCAGGAGTATACACTGCACCATGTGGGACATGTGACAAAGTATATGTAGGGGAAACAGTCAGTTCTTTGGATCAAGGAACACAAAAACGCTTGCAACGGTGATTACCACAGAAACGCGAGTGTTTCAACACAGGGACGATGTTGGACACCTCATGACATTCAGTGAGGCTTGATTAGCCATTAAGGAAGAAGATTTAAGACGGAGAAAGTGTGTAGAGGCTGCCCTAACTGCTGTCAGCAACGCTATCCATCGAAAGTCCAGAAGTTACACTATATCCAAGTTGCTAAGCAACAAGATATTACCCATTTTGGAGACCACTGTAACTGATATTGGCACGTCCTTCTGTAACACAACCCATCGCACCACAGTTGTGCTGCTGCTGCTGCTGCTGCTGCTGCTGCTGCTGCTGCTGCTGCTGCTGCCGCCGCCGCCTCCACCGCCGCCGCCGCCGCTATATATATACTCGTTTCTTAGTTATCTCTGTATTAGGACTGAAGAAACCACTCGTGGCGAAACATTTCCTTTAATAAATGTCCTGAACTGTACATAAATGCCCTTTTCCACGTCTTCCTCTCATGTTTATGTCTCTTCCTCTCATATTTGTTTTCTTCCTGCTATGTTGACTTTTCTTCCTCCCATGTTTACTTTTTTCCTTCCATGTTCATCTCTTCCTCCCATGTTTGCCTATTTTTTTCTCTCGTTTTCTTCGCCTGTTTTCCAATAATAAGGACATCGTTACTGCCGGAGCTAGGATAAGCTACGAGGATAGTAACCCAGAACATGGATTAGATCTGGCTTATCTCTCAGAAAGCATTTATGAGAGAGAGAGAGAGAGAGAGAGAGAGAGAGAGAGAGAGAGAGAGAGAGAGAGAGAGAGAGAGAGAGAACCTGACTTACAGGTCTGACTGGAAGTAACTGTGGCTGGAGTTCAGGATGACTGTGTGACTGGTATGTGAGAAGTGCAGAACGGGTGAGAGCAGAGGTGGTGCGAGCAAGAAGGTGAATGGAGTAGTCAGCTGAGTATTAAAGCTGACCTGGAGTGGTGAGAGGAAGAGAGGTGAGAGGAAGAGAGGTGAGAGGAAGAGAGGTGAGAGGAAGAGTGGTGAGAGGCAACAAGAAAGGAGGGTGAAAGGACCTTTTTTTAACAAAATTGGGTACATCAGCAGTGTGCTGATGCTCTTCTGTACATGATAGTTACATTGAACATAGGCTAGCTATGTTTCCCATCACACAACGAAAACTTTGGGCAGCTTTAATAATAAGTTCGTTACGTATATGAGTGAATGTGGGTGGGTGTGAATTGAACCTGTCCAGCATGGGCCAGTAGGCCTACATCGATTTTTTGTTCTTATATTCTTGTATCGCCCAATGAAATGTGTCAGCCTGAGCTGGGAGACTTCAGTAGAGTGATGAGGATATCGTCAAGCGCTACACTAAGGGTTGAGCAGCTCCGGCAGCTTTAAAGGTTGCTTTGCAGCACAGCTGGTGTTACTATCCTCTAAGAATTACCATATCTCAGAAATGTCTATCTCATACACAAGATAATTTACGTAATTGATTTTATAAATGTAAAATTATTGAGTGAACCACGCACTGACTACGTACCTACGGGGTAACATATTAAGTAAGTTTATTCAGGTAATCTTTTGTACTTCTCTGTATCATGTTCAAATTAATAAATAAATAAATCAATAAATAAATACGTAGCAGCATATGTGTGTAAAGAACCTCGGATAACCCACTTTCAACAGTAGAGAAACAACGAAATGTTATGTACTATATACTGTATGTACTGTTTGTTATGCACTGCTACGTATTTATGCACTGTATGTTATGCACTGCCTAAATAACTACTGTTTTCTCTTTGTACTGTGAGTGGGCTGAGTTGTCGTGGTTCAGAAAGTTGTCTCAGTTACCCCTGCCAGCGCCGATGGGATGATCGTTCTCTCTGGTAGCTTTGTGGTGTAATTGCCTTGTTTATAGCGATTTTCCTTAATGGGAAAGTAAGTAAGCGACTGCTGGAAGGCAAGTCACGTAACTGAAAGACAGAGAGAGACAGAGAGAGAGAGAGCAGTAGATTCCTAGGAGTTAGTTGGCTGTGGTGGTTCGAACTTAGTGAAAAAAAAAACACTAAGAACCTCACAGGAAATAAGCCACATCGCTGAACCTTACTGGGTTACCCTGGGTTATTAACCCTCCGGGGTTAATAACAAAGGGTAACCCTCCGGGGTTAATAACATAGGGTAACCCTCCGGGGTTAATAACAAAGGGTAACCCTCCGGGGTTAATAACAAAGGGTAACCCTCAGGGGTTAATAACCCTCCTGGGTTAATAATCCTAATTAAATGTTTCATAATAACTCGTAGGCCTTTTATTATATTTTGGCCTGAACCAGCGATTATTCCTGTTATTAGCACCAACCGTCTGACTGATCAAGCCACCAGCCAGGAAAACTGGGCCGTGGGGGGCCACGACCAACTGAGTCTACAACAGGTATATCTAACATAAGCTGGAATAAACACAGGTCTGGTTTACTGTTTTCCTGTACAGGAGGATGTAGCGAGTCGCATCAGATGGTATACTTGTGATATACTTGTGGTATACCTGTGGTATCCCTGTATTATACCTGTGTTATACCTGTAGTATACCTGTGATTCTTGTATTATACCTATAATATACCTGTGGTCTGCGTGTATATACCTGTGATATACCTGTATTATATCTGTGATATACCTGTATTATATCTATGATATATCTATATTATACCTGTGGTATATTTATGTCCCACAAAGGTAACAGACACAGACTCAGGAAATGAATAATCAGAGAGGGGAAAATGGATGATAATTTAGGTCACAAACCTTTCATTAATAACACGTAGTTCAGTGTTAACAAAGGCTTCTTAATCACTTGCATCAATTACGTCAAGAGTAATTAACAAACGTCAACCAAATTACGATTTATACCGTAATTCCTAATTTTTATCTTTATTATTCTCTTATTCTATAATATTTTTTTAGACCTAATTAGAGCCTCTCCAGGATTCATGAAATTGTTGATTTTGCCTCATTTCTATGGAGGACGCCTCGTTATTCAAAACTACTCAAAAAAAAACTAGATTTAAATCCAGATGTATTCCTGTTAATCATTTTAGTGCTTAATATGAGGTACACAATAAACTAGCCACTACCATCCATAGGATGGATATTAGGGACACAATAAACTAGCCACTACCATCCATAGGATGGATATTAGGGGCACAATAAACTAGCCACTACCATCCACAGGATGGATATTAGGGACACAATAAACTAGCCACTACCATCCACAGGATGGATATTAGGGACACAATAAACTAACCACTACCATCCACAGGATGGATATTAGGGACACAATAAACTAGCCACTACCATCCATAGGATGGATATTAGGGACACAATAAACTAGCCACTACCATCCATAGGATGGATATTAGGGACACAATAAACTAACCACTACCAATCACAGGATGGATATTAGGTGCACAATAAACTAGCCACTACCATCCATAGGATGGATATTAGGTGCACAAACTAGCCACTACCATCCACAGGATGGATATGAGGTACACAATAAACTAGCCACTACCATCCATAGGATGGATATGAGGTACACAATAAACTAGCCACTACCATCCATAGGATGGATATTAGGTACACAATAAACTAGCCACTACCATCCATAGGATGGATATGAGGTACACAATAAACTAGCCACTACCATCCATAGGATGGATATGAGGTACACAATAAACTAGCCACTACCATCCATAGGATGGATATGAGGTACACAATAAACTAGCCACTACCATCCATAGGATGGATATTAGGTACACAATAAACTAGCCACTACCATCCATAGGATGGATATGAGGTACACAATAAACTAGCCACTACCATCCATAGGATGGATATGAGGTACACAATAAACTAGCCACTACCATCCATAGGATGGATATGAGGTACACAATAAACTAGCCACTACCATCCATAGGATGGATATTAGGTACACAATAAACTAGCCACTACCATCCATAGGATGGATATGAGGTACACAATAAACTAGCCACTACCATCCATAGGATGGATATGAGGTACACAATAAACTAGCCACTACCATCCATAGGATGGATATGAGGTACACAATAAACTAGCCACTAAACGTCACTAACCCTTTGTTTACATTATGACAGCACTAAACTGTTTACACCAGGTAAACAGTTTAGTGGATGAAGAGAGAGTTTGATAAAATTGGAATAAAATTTGATAAGGCAGGGAAATTTTATGAAAAAATAAATAAGGAAAATATAATACTAAAAACAGACATAGAAGTAATAGAGGTTTCAGCACAGTAAATGCAGAAAATACTAAATGAACAAGCTGTTGTACTGGAGTTCGTAGGTAGATGTCGTTTTGCTTTAGGTAGATGTCGTTTTGATGCTTTAGGTAGATGTCGTTTTGATAAGGACCTGCCTCGTATGGGCCAGTAGGCCTTCTGCAGTGTTCCTACATTCTTATGTTCTTATGACACGCGCAGCGCACTCAAATGCCGAAGGGAATGTCGAATTTCGCCGGCTGCGCCGTACAGAGGATCCTACTCCTACTAATAATGTGTCAACATCAGTGATCCAAGACAACTTCCAAGCAGATATGTGAAAATTTGCAGGTAAATTGTTGAGGTTTTCAGGGAAACACTGGAAAAGTTCCTTCAGAATTATGCTGGATCAGCCAAGATCCGGACTATGTAGGCATGTTGTGTAGAGCAACAGGCTGGTTGGTCAGGCAGTCACTAAACCTTAGCATCAAACCGTACAGAGGAAATAGAATTCAAGACACTGATCATAGGAAGTTCACAGGAAGAACTGCTAAAACAGAACAAAATAAGGCAGGAACTTGCTGGTCGACCTACAGACTGACACACGCGTCAGAAAACCAACCACTGAACGGACGGAGTTAGAACCCATGGCAAGTGAGTCGTAAAGCTCCAGGCCAGTGCGTAAGCCATTGGGCCAGCTGGCTACAATAAGATTAATCCAACTACGTATATCTATACACCATAGGGAGGTTAGCATGGGCCCCACTGTGACCACAAATGCAAGATTTACAGATAAATTTCTCGCCGGCGTGGCTGTGACGAACTCTAGCTCAAGTCCCCTCGTGAGTGATGATATATGAAAAGTGAAAATTTTGGGATGGTTAACAGAGTGCGAAAACTATAAACAAGAAATAACTTTGTTTTTAAATTAACATCCTGGGGTACAAGGGCATCCTTTATCCATTATCTGAACACTTCCAGCACCTACTGAAATTTATAGCAAATTTATACCCGGATGCAACTTAAAAGAGTCAGCTAACACACAGGTAACTATTTTTCACTACTAGGTGAGGAGGGGCAGCAGGAATATAAGGAAACTGGTCCTGGGAATCGAAACCGACACTTTACAATTGCGAGTCGAGTGCTCTCACAATGCATAGAGCTACGCGACACCCAAGATAGAGACAGTCAGAGGGAGTCGAGGTGAAGGAAGCGAGGAAGGGGGATGCATGGAGTTATGGAGCGAGGGGAAAGATAGAGACGATATGCACAGAGAGAAAGGCTAGGAAGGGAAGCAGAAGGAGAAGTAAGAAGAGACAGAAAAGCTAATGGTGCATACTCACGAGGTTGCCAGCGGCGTGGTAACGCTAACCTTCCATTGCAAATGAGATGAGCTTTCCAATGTCATTATCATGAGGTTTTCACCCATTATGAGGGGGGAGGTGCAGGTAATGAAAGGTAAGGAGGGAGGAAAATGAGAGAGATGGAAGGGAAGGAGGGAGAGAGAGAGAGAGAGAGAGAGAAGAATGGTAGGGAGGAAGGGAGATGGGAGATTCCTTCTCAGTGGTAAAGATTCTAGATGCTGTGGAAACATTGTTTAAGTGCTGTGTGGGTAGAATTAAATGAGTAGTTTAGTGACAGTAATACATGAGAGTACATGGGAGTGCATGCGCGTACATGGTGGAATAAGGAAGTATTTTGTAACACAGGGTATTTGGGATCGTATGAGAGTACATGTGAGTGCACGGATGCATAGTGCGTAGAGGTATATGGTAGCAAATGGAATGCCTGAGAACACACGGTAGTACGTGGATGTACATAGCAGAGCCTTTGAGTACATGACAGTACATGAGAAAGATAAATAACAGAAAACCTTACAGGTTGTGGGCAAACAGGAAGAGAGAAGAGACGTTATGCAGCCTAACCACATTTGGTTAGGCTTTTACTAGAGTAGTTTTGGTCACGGACTGACAAGTCGAGGTATATCCTGGCTGCCACGAGTTGTCTAGACTTCGGAGGTGAGACCAACATATCAGAAGGTTCTCTCCCCACTCCTCACTCCCTCCACTGCTACTCGGATGAACTGGAAGCCGAATCATAAGACTACAAGACCAATGTTTATGTTGCTGAGGGACGCCGAGTGTCGTAGTGTTTTATTTGTATAGCTTTCTAAGATATGTTATTGTTTATACTTGACCACATATTCTGAAATAACTACTACTACTACTACTACTACTACCACTACCACTACCACTACCACTACCACTACTACTACTACTACTACTACTACTACTACTACTACCACCACTACCACTACCACCACTACCACCACTACTACTACTACTACTACTACCACTACTACTACTACTATTACTACTACTACTAATAATAATAATTACTACTGCTACTACTATTACTATTACTGCTACTCCTACTACTGCTATTACTACTATTACTACTACTGCTGCTGCTGCTACTGCTACTACTACTACTACTACTACTGCTGCTACTACTACTTATTACTACTGCTACTACTATTACTATTACTGCTACTCCTACTACTGCTATTACTACTATTACTACTACTGCTGCTGCTGCTACTGCTACTACTACTACTAGTGTGACTTTGTCAATGGTCCAAGTCGGACCGAAACGTCGTCGTAAGCTTCTCTCTTTTATGTGCTGGTTATTTGTATACCATTGCTACTATTACTGCTACTACTACTACATTACTTCTAGTATTACTACTACTATTACTCTTGCTACGGTGCTACTACTACTATTTAATACTACCACTAGTGCGAAGAGAGAGAGAAGATGAGAGGGGAAGGAGAAAGTTGAGATGCGAGAGGGGAGAAAGAGGGGAGGTGAGAGGAGTGTGTATAATTTCCAACTATACACGTGTTAGATGTCAATATTTACCCAGGAGTGGCGGGGCGAGCGAGGTGAGGATGGAAAGGCGAGGTAACAGGAGATAAGAGGGAGAGAGAGAGAGAGGATGAAGGAGGGTAAAGCAGGGTTGAAAGCAAAGGGGGAAAAAAGGAATACTAAAAGAAAAACCAGAGTAGATGAGAAAACTAAAAAAATGGTTTACAGTCGGGTAAATGAAAAGGATGAAAAGCAAACAAGAGTTGGAAAAGGGAGATGGAGAGGATGTGTTTGAGGATGGACGGAGAGTAAGGAACAAGTGAACATCCTACAGAGAGGATGTTGTAGGCTAACTGGTCCTCACGTCGACCACTCTACCATCTATTGGATTAATTGTTCAATCTATTTTAATTTTGCCATTTAAGGGGATCCGGGTGCGTTCTGTGTCCATCCTACATCCCCCATTCCATCTGGCCATCCCAAGTGTCCATCCCATGGGTCCATGGGATGGACACGGCAGCGTGTGAATACGTAAAGAACTAGGAACTAGGCTAGAACTGGAATGTTTCAGTAAATGATAATACAGTGAAAACTTGTTTTAACCACAACGTTTCACCCACAGTGAATACCCTTATTAACGACAACGTTTCGCCCACACAGTGAATACCCTTATTAACGACAACGTTTCGGCCACACAGTGAATACCTTTATTAACGACAATATTTCACCCAGATAATGGGAATGATCAAGCAGTGACAGAGCCGGAAAAGTGCTAGCCAATACTGTAAATACCGAATTACAGAAAATATCTACCTGGATGAGGACTAACAAACTTACACTAAACATTGACAAAACCTACTTCATTCAGTTTGGTAACAGAGCTACAGATGTCCCTCTTAACATAATGATAAATGGATCACCTATCACAAAACTAACAGAGGGAAAATTCTTAGGAATCCACCTTGATAATAGACTCAAATTTCATACACATATACATCAAATTTCTAAGAAAATTTCCAAGACTGTAGGCATACTATCGAAGATACGGTACTAT
Source organism: Cherax quadricarinatus (assembly GCF_038502225.1). Lineage (NCBI taxonomy): Eukaryota > Metazoa > Arthropoda > Malacostraca > Decapoda > Parastacidae > Cherax > Cherax quadricarinatus. The sequence goes on from NC_091344.1 coordinate 19,238,062, forward strand.
GTTCCACAGTCAGCCCTCCTGGCCCTATATCACTCTCTTATTTACCCCTATCTCACCTATGGAATTTGTGCATGGGGCTCAACAACAATTAACCATCTCAGACCACTAATTACCCAACAAAAGGCTGCAGTTAGAATGATAACAAATTCTCACTACAGGCAGCACACTCCACCAATATTCAATACACTAAACCTACTCACCATACAAAACATCCATACTTATTACTGCACCTATTACATACATAGAACACTTAACTCTGATATTAACCCTCCCCTCAAACATCTCCTTGCCAACCTCAACAGAACACATGACCATAACACAAGGCACAGATCACTCTTTGATGTTCCTCGTGTCCATCTCACACTATGCAAAAACTCAATGCACATAAAAGGCCCTAAAATCTGGAATTCATTACCTGTAAATATAAAAGAAACACAACCTGTTTATAAATTCAAGTCTCTTCTCAAAGATTACTTACTCACCCAAAACCAAATAAATACTGAATAACTGAACATTATAAATTGTATATCTTAAATGTTTCTCACAATTATATCACATAAATGTTAAACCTAAAACCCAATCTAACTTTATTATTTTTTAAATACACTACCTAACAGAATCACTACCTAACTGAATGCAACCATATGACCTGTCTTTGTAATACTCACTTGTGCTTTATAGTTATCTGTTTACATTAATGTTTTATCACTGATTTCATCATTGCTTAGTAGCAGCGCTGTATAGTCCTTGTGGCTTAGCGCTTCTTTTTGATTATAATAATAATAATAATCATTGCTTAGTTAATCTTAAGTTAATTTTAAGCCAGCCCGTAATGCTATGCATAGTATAAGTGGCTTTGGCATACTGCTCTTATCTGTATTTTTTTTGTACCTCTGTATGTGTGCACAAATTGGAAATAAATAAATAAATAAATAAACAAGAGTATGTTTAAGTATACCATATTTACCAGTTAGTTTCCTGTGACATATTAAGGGTCCCACTGTTTTTGATAATTGTAGTTGAGCTGCTTCTAGATGTCCAGAGAACTCTCTCTTGGTTTGATAACTGTTATCGCGTCTTTCCACTTCATAAGATGACTGGAAGAGTTGTGATGGGTCACACACGCACCACTGATGCTAGCTGTAATGCTGCCGTGTTACAAATTCCTCCATGTTTCTCCCCTCACTTTTTGTCAACACTCATAGCACAGTATAAATGACGGCGTCGCTGCTTTCTGGGAATGGCTGCTCTAATTTTGGCTACGTCTCTGATTATGGTGTTGGCAGCGGCGTCGCAATTTCATGTAGTGAAGTCTTCGTTATGTTCCCTGGTACACTGTTAGCGAGGATGATGCATGTGTTAGGATTGGTTTCTGTTCTACACGTGTTGAGTACCTGCCAAGCTCGCTTCCTGATACTCAGAAAATACGAACCGAACTTGGGCCAGTTGGTGACTTGGACCTGCCTGTCATGGGCCAGTAGGCCCATGACAACACCACCATTGTCATAGCTATAGTAGCAGCACTGCTACTACTAGTAGTAGTAGTAACAATAATAGTAACAATAGTTGTAGTAAGAGTAGTAGTGATAATGAAAGTACAACATATATTATTATTAATTACAGAAATAATTATAATAATCATGATAATAATGACCTCCATAACAGAAGTAATGACGCACCACCTGACTTGTTTTCTTTTCCTCAACAGGTGAGTGCAACTGAGACAGGTTCAGCAGTCGGTCAGGTAAGACAGGTGCTACAATCTTCAGGTAAAACAAGTAATGCAGGTTGCCAGGAGAGTCAATTACCACAGGCTGCCAGGAGAGTCAGTTGCTACAGGCTGCCAGGAGAGTCAGTTACCACAGGCTGCCAGGAGAGTCAGTTACCACAGGCTGCCAGGAGTCAGTTGCTACAGGCTGCCAGGCGAGTCAGTTACTACAGGCTGCCAGGAGAGTCAGTTACTACAGGCTGTCAGGAGAGTCAGTTACTACAGGCTGTCAGGAGAGTCAGTTACTACAGGCTGTCAGGAGAGTCAGTTACTACAGGCTGCCAGGAGAGTCAGTTACCACAGGCTGCCAGGAGAGTCAGTTACCACAGGCTGCCAGGAGAGTCAGTTGCTACAGGCTGCCAGGAGAGTCAGTTACCACAGGCTGTCAATCGGGAAGTACATGCAGCTTGGCAGTTGTATAAATCATTAAAGTTAATATAACCTAATCAGAATCTTTGTTGATATTATATGGCGTCCCACAAAGATGTGTTTTGGGTTCATTTATATTCTTGTGGCGTTCCCCAGGAGAGTGTCTTGGGTCTCTTTGCTACTCGTGTGTTATGTCCACGCTATGCCATCGTAGCCCTTAAACACAGCATCAACAACAAACACGTTGATAGACTAGAAATTTTCTGTCTCTCGGAGAAGTTGGGTCAATAACTGGATTAAAAGGAGAGAAAAATATCAGTCAGGGACCTATTTTAATAGTCCCTTTAGTGTAATAGTCAGAAGTGTATCTTACAGTACCATGAGTGACAGAAATCTATCTTAACAGTAACAGTCCCCTCAGTGTAATAGTAACCTATTTTAGCAGCCCTCTCAGTATAATAGTTAGAAATCTATCTTAACAGTCCCCTCACTGTAATAGTGAGGAATCTATCTTAGCAGTGCCCTCAGTATAATAGTTATAAATCTATCTTAAGAGTCACCTCAGTATAGCAGCTAGGAACATCCCTTAATTCTTGCCTTTCAGGTAAACTGACTGTGAACAGTGTAATACAAATGAATTTCAGGATCAAGCTGCACCGATGAGTCACGCTGTTACCAGCCATAGCATGGAAGAGCCTGTCTGCCTCTTACACAGCCTCACGTAGATAGCGGCTGCTCATCAAAGCTGAAATCTAAACACTGCGGTAGATTTGCTAAAAGTGGCTGATAAAGGGAAATATTTTACATTAAACCACGTCTACAAAATCTACTGCGATAAGTGGCTTTGGCATGCTGCTCTTACCTGTATTTTTTTGTACCTCTGTATGTATGCTAAAAATTATAAATAAATAAATAAATAAATAAAAAAAGATATTTGGAAATAAGTCATTTCGACTTTTTTGGGGGGTCATTCTAGGTAATTTTTATATATGCTGCTATGTATGATCATTTTTTCACTGTATTTATGTGTACTTGTACCTGAATAAACTTACTTAGTTAATATATTTGCGCAAATTGTCTTTAAATTGTGAAAAGGAGAGGAACCAAAATATTGTTCCAGGTCAAGTGGGCATAAATTTTTCCTCACGCAATGTCTTCAACTGAACGTCTAATGTCTTTTATCCATCCTTGAAAGACTAGAAGTGTTTTTCTTTTCTAAGTGTTAATTAATCATGCCAAGTTCAAACAATAGGTGTCTCAAAAATTCCTCCATATTTAACATAAATTAAACTTTTGTCTGACTTTTATTAAGTTATCCTAGTTAATTTATACGTATGTTATTATTTTAGACAATTATAATCATTCAAAAAGTTTTTCAACTGTTACCTAAATAAGCGTAGATACCCGGTGGCCTGGTGGCTAAAGCTCCCGCTTCACACACGGAGGGCCCGGGTTCGATTCCCGGCGGGTGGAAACATTTCGACACGTTTCCTTACACCTGTTGTCCTGTTCACCTAGCAGCAAATAGGTACCTGGGTGTTAGTCGACTGGTGTGGGTCGCATCCTGGGGGACAAGATTAAGGACCCCAATGGAAATAAGTTAGACAGTCCTCGATGACGCACTGACTTTCTTGGGTTATCCTGGGTGGCTAACCCTCCGGGGTTAAAAATCCAAACGAAATCTTATCTTATCTTAAGATATTCAAGACAGACACAGCTGGGAAACTAAAAATGTTACCCATACAATTCGTGAATTCAAAGCCGTTTTTTGTAAGAGGTGAGAAAGAAAATTGTAAACTACCGGTGACTTCACTATTTTACCCAGTGAGAATTTTTGTTGTTAAAAAATCATAACTTTATTCCTGTAAAATGCGCAGTTTTTGCAATATTAGATGACATTTAATAGTACAAATGGACGCCCCTGATTATGCAGAGCATTTCCGGCAAGCTAAAACCTAAGATTAAAATAATAATAATAATAACAATAATAATAATATAATCTTTATTTATACAAGTACATGGTATAACTTATACAGACCATAGCTGACATCATTGACATACTATATAGAAAGCCGCTTGTTATGCAGAGCATTTCGGACAAATTAGGTCAGTTTTGCCCCAGGATGCGACCTACACCAGTCGACTAACACCCAGGCACCCATTTTAGTGCTAGGCTTCCTAATGTTTCCACCTGTACTGGAGATCGAACCATGGACCTCATTGTGTGAGGTGAATGTGCTACCAACCGATTTTGTTCGGATTATCAACTCAGAGGCTTAGTAACCCAGGATAACCCAGTGGTCAAGTAACCCAGGATAACCCAGTGGTCAAGTAACCCAGGATAACCCAGTAGTCAGGATGTCATCAAGGACTGTCTTATTTCCACTAAGGTCCTTGAACCATTCTTCCACCTCCCTCTCACGTCAATGTGTATTATTATTATTATTATTATTATTATTATTATTATTATTATTATTATTATTATTATTATTATAGCTGATACAGCGCGTGGGGAGTGGGAAACAATTAGATTCGATCTATAGGGAGGGTAGGATTTCTTCCTGGGATCAAGAGCCCCTCACCGGTATCAAGGCGCCGGTGAGGAGCATCCTAGGTTAAGGGTCATCCTAGCTTGAGGCTATATAAAGTGCGTGTTTACAACACCTGTGTCCTTATAACAACTGTGTGCCAACACCTGTGTACCTACATCACCTGTGTACCTTTGATATTCCTTTGAAGAGTTTCGAGAGCTTCACTACTCTCGGAGCCCGGCCATGGGCCAGTGTGGCTTCAAGATCACTAACAAATATATAATGTATATAACCTTAATAAATTTAGTTACCCCTTCAACTGGCTGCCTCCCTTTATACTTATCACCAATTAGACTGGTGACATGTCCTTCTAGAGTTTATCATCATTTAGAGTAATAGTGACAGGTCCTTCTAGAGTTTACACTGACTCTTTGGCTAATCAACATTTAGACTGGTGTTGATATAATATCGATGTCTAGTGAAGGATTGCTCTATATTAACTGGTCTCTCAAATAATCTTACTGTATTTAAGAGTGTCCTACTGACAGATCCTTCTCTTTGTCTTCCAGTGACGCATCAGTGGAAGACTGTTAAGTGTTGTCACAAAATAAGCTTTCTCTTCACCTCCCGGATCAGTTGAATATTCACCCTCTGGGCCTGAAAGACAACGAGGTTCCTTGTTAATTTTAAATTCAGCTTTCTAAATGGAGAAAATAGTGCGTTGGATGTGATGAATTGGTTGGTTTATTGAGGTTGAAGGTTGTGGATTTCCCAAGGGTCTTAATGGCTCTCGGGCAACGTACTCTTAACTGGTGGTGCAAAGGCATACCTTTGCACCACCAATCAAGAATACATTAATCTTAAAAATGGGGATTAAGGTAAAGACTCGGTAAGAAAAAATGCAGAGTTATACACCTCTCCATGTATATATGATCCTGTGATGAATTCTATATGGCATGATCTATGACCACTGCTTCTCATCGTGATGTTCTCCGCTGAGATAACTCTGCGGATGCTGTTGAGGTAACTATGTGGATGTTGTTGATGTAACTATGCGGATGTTATTGATGTGTGTGGATGTTGTTGATGTAACTATGTGTTTGTAATAAAGTTGGTAGAATTACCGACAATATGTAAAGTAAAAGGACACAAGTGCAACTAATGTGACATTTATTGTGGCAACGTTTCGCTCTCCAGGAGCTTTATCAAGCCATTACAAACAATACATGGACACAGAGGGTATATAAAGGCTCTGAGTGAGGTGCAATACTAGTGAGGTACCATTTCGATGTTCACTAGTGGTAGTAGTAGTAGTAGTAGTAGTAGTAGTAGTAGTAGTAGTAACAAAAATAATACAATATGGAAGAGCAAATAATTCGTACATGAGTAAAAGGATATAAAAGCTATTACTTGGGTAACATAAAAATAGGTTGGACAAATATAGACTGGAAAGAGGCAGGTTTTCTTCGGTGTTCACAAGCACATTACAGAGAGTGAACACCGAAAAAAACCTGCCTCTTTCCAGTCTATATTTGTCCAACCTATTTTTATGTTACCCAAGTAATAGCTTTTATATCCTTTTACTCATGTACGAATTATTTGCTCTTCCATATTGTATTATTTTTGTTACTACTACTACTACTACTACTACTACTACTACTACTACTACTACTACTACCACTAGTGAACATCGAAATGGTACCTCACTAGTATTGCACCTCACTCAGAGCCTTTATATACCCTCTGTGTCCATGTATTGTTTGTAATGGCTTGATAAAGCTCCTGGAGAGCGAAACGTTGCCACAATAAATGTCACATTAGTTGCACTTGTGTCCTTTTACTTTACAACTATGTGTTTGTTGTTGATGTAACTATGCGGATGTTATTGATGTGTGTGGATGTTGTTGATGTAACTATGTGTTTGTTGTTGATGTAACTGTGTGGCTGTTGTAATAGTGTTGGTAGAATTACCGACAATATGTTAGGTAAAAGGACACATGTGTAGCTAATGCGACATTTTACTCTGGCAACGTTTCGCTCTCCAGGAATGAGAGAATGAAGAATGTACAGATAAATGTACACACGAGTGTAAAAACATCTGGAAGGACTTGCACGGAGCTGTAAGGTGTGGAAAGCCACAAGTATGTATATATAATGACATTTAATAAGGAAGCTCTTCACTGAGTGGCTCCTTCATTAGGACTGAAGAAGTCACGCTTCAGTCCTATAATAAGACTGGTCAGCGATACTGTTTCAACCACTATAGTCAGTAAAACCGGTTGATAAGAGTTGAGAGACCGGGCCCCTTACTATGTGTCATGACATAAAGAGCAAAATGGTACAATACCGTGACTTGTCAGTGGTCCAAGTCAGTCCGAAACATCGTCACAAGTTTCTGTCTTGTGTATAATGCCATGACAAGTCAGGATACTCGAAATTCTGATTACATATTCTATATTTCCTTTCAGATCCCCTCAAGGAAGGTTCCTTGATGTTGGTGAGGGGCTCTTGATTTAGGGAATTGGATCTGTGCTCCAGTTCCCCGAATTAAGCCTGAATGCCTTCCACATCCCCCCCCCCAGGCGCTGTATAATCCTCCAGGTTTAGCGCTTCCCCCTTGATTATAATAATAATAATCCTTTCAGATCATCGAAGAACGAATTTGAGATCCAAATGTACTCTTGATAGCCCCTTTGAAACCTAGTTCCAAGGCCTCTTGAGTACTTTATTTGTCCTCACGCTGCACGGGGTAGCAGGGAAGTCCCAACAGAAATAGTTAAAATGCTGAGCTACGGTGAACTAGGTATGTGAAAAATCAGCCCTGCTTGAAAGTGTGCCATGTAAGTGCCTGGCCCATATAAGGTGGCACTATCAATTGGTCCATATAAAGAACCGGTCCTTGTAAAAAGACGACATATATTGAGTGAAAGTTGTCCATATATATGTAGATGTTGTGAAGACCAGTTACTCTATAAGGAGGTTGGTTTAATGAAGTGTGCTCTCTCTCTCTCTCTCTCTCTCTCTCTCTCTCTCTATATATATATATATATATATATATATATATATATATATATATATATATATATATATATATATATATATATATATATATATATATAATTGTTTAATAAGCTAAAAATATATTTTAACTCAACGATATTGCTAATGAAGGAGGTATTATTATTATTATTATTATTATTAGTAGTAGTAGTATTAGTATTAGTAGTAATAGTAGTAATCATATTATTATTACTATTATTTTCTGTGCTTCGCCAGTTTAAGTCGTTCAGCGCATGGAACGCAGAAGGCTCGATCCTCCGTCTGGTAATCTCAAGGCAGACACATTATTTACTTCCCCCTGAGAGCAGTTACCCAGGATAACCCAGGAGAGCCTTTGAGATCCTTAGATCATCTTCCCCAGGATGCCACCCACAACAGTCGATTTGGCCCATAGGATGCGTCTTTGGTGTAGATTTACTTTCTCCGGCAGTAACTTTTTCAAAGAGAGAGAGAGAGAGAAAGAGAGAGAGAGAGAGAGAGAGATGCAGGTGACATGCAGGCATAACGACCATCGTGTAGTCGATAGGCACGAAACCAAATAACGTAACCAACCAACCACCACCAGAGTGCACAAACACCTCACTGTTGCAACAGTTTAACATGCAAATTGCAGAACGGTTTATCCGGCAGCGGAATAATTAAGAGAATTTTAATTACCTTTGGGTGGTCAACATCCCTGCGTTAGATCATAGCACCAGAATGACACAAACCTCGACTACTGACGCAGTGAACAGTAAAGATGAGAATATTGACCATTATAATAATATTAATAATAACACTAATAATAAGAAGAACAGGAAATAAGCAAAAGACGATGAAGAAAAACAGTATTTCGCTCTAATTCCCATCACCGCCACAAGCCACCACCGACATTCTTTATTTCGCTCACGTGTACGTATTTCGCACGCAAGGGTTGAAGAACAGCACGTGTTCGCACGTTCTTCAGTGTGTGTTATGAACAGTGAGGAAGTTCTTGACGGGGGGAGTCACGTCAATTGTAAAACACTCGCAAAACGCCCTGATTTCCGCTCTGATCGGTGGCTTACACAGCAAGTTTCCAGCGAGTGATATTTTTCACCTCTCGCTTAAATTTCCATCGTTACACCAGCGTTATTTTTACTTTGCGTGTTTGCTGGATAGCGGCTTTGCGAGTGTGTGTGCTGATAAGGGCTTGGAGTTAGGCTAAGAGTTAGTGGTACGGGTGTTAACAAAAAATATTAATGCAGTAGCGGTAACCTCTAAGTGACGGAAATTGTGGCCTGTGTGAGGGAGCAACCAGCAGTTGGCGACCGTCTTGCACAGCTCACACACCCACGCAACGCATGGACAAGGTACTAATATTCCTCTTTGTAACCTAAATGAGAACGCGAGAATGGAGGAGTGCTACAGTGGGCCCACCGGCCCAAGCTAGGCAGGTTCTAGTAACGCTCTACCATAGTCAAGTATAAGTCGAAGTCATTCTAAAGCCTCAGTGCTATTAGCTTCAGTGTCACTAGTTGGCAGTTTGTTCCACTCATCCGCGACTGTTGAGTTCATGAACAGGATATATACACCGAGAGTTTATATTTCTCAGTGTGTGTACACTTGAGAGTTTAATTAATCTGTGTTTGAAGGATTAAAATATTTTTGACTGCTGGTGAACAGGTTACACGCAGCTTTAATTACATTCGTGTAATTGATAGGATGAAAACCCAATTAACCAACCAATTAACCAGTTCTGTTGAAACAGCAACAATTAAGACACGCTAGATTGTGCATGTGCAGAAAAAATATAGTTATTAAATAAAATGAATCACAGACACGAGGCTTGGAAGCCATGGAAACGAATGAGAAAGTTTGTCCTCCCCAGTTTCCATAACGTTGTCGGCTCCCTTCAAGGCAGGGAGAAACACTTCAAGGGAGGTACTCCCTTCAAGGCAGGGAGAAACACTTCAAGGGAGGTACTCCCTTCAAGGCAGGGAGAAACACTTCAAGGGAGGTACTCCCTTCAAGGCAGGGAGAAACACTTCAAGGGAGGTACTCCCTTCAAGGCAGGGAGAAACACTTCAAGGGAGGTACTCCCTTCAAGGCAGGGAGAAACACTTCAAGGGAGGTACTCCCTTCAAGGCAGGGAGAAACACTTCAAGGGAGGTACTCCCTTCAAGGCAGGGAGAAACACTTCAAGGGAGGTACTCCCTTCAAGGCAGGGAGAAACACTTCAAGGGAGGTACTCCCTTCAAGGCAGGGAGAAACACTTCAAGGCAGGGAGAAACTTCAAGGCAGGGAGAAACACTTCAAGGGAGGTACTCCCTTCAAGGCAGGGAGAAACACTTTAGGGGAGGTGCTCCCATAATGTTATGCTAACATTGGGTACATTTATAGCATTTTATCAATGTTTTTATTCCTCAGATAATGTAATATGAGAGATGCGATGAAAATAGTTTAGAAAACTAACAAGTTGAGGACTGAGACACTTGTGCCACATTTGGAAATCTTTACTGAAGAAACTTTTCCTCAAGATTCACAAACGCAAGTGTCTCATTCTTCAGTATGAGAGATGTTTTACAAAAAATATTTATCACTGACAACATGTTTTAGTGCGAATTAAATTTTATTAGCAAATTCACCTAATATGAAGCAAAAAAAAACTGCATTTATGAGTTTTTAACTTTTATGTTGATTTGTTTAAGCAAGTCGCGATTTATTATATTCAGGTGTTTGTTTATATAAGAAAATGTGTATGTGAATTTATTCTGTTGTTGAGTCTGCATGACTGTTTATGCAAGAGAGTTAATCAAGTCTTCATGTTACATATAGATAACCACTCATTAATACTCTTAATATTTAAGTATTATCTCGATGTATATACACTGGGATTATAAGATTATTATTGCACTCAGTGGCCACGTAACTAGGTACATGCACCCTTCTAGTATTAGACAGGGTCCCCCTTTGCCTTCGGAACAGTTTAAATTCTTCATGGCCTGGATTCAGCTAGGTGCCGGAAACATTCCCTAGAGATGATGCATCACGTAGTTGTTGCAGATTTGTTGGAAGCGTAATCATGCTGCCAATGTCCCGTTCCACCATATGCTAATAGTTTACACCAAATTTAGACCCAACCATTTACGTGTCGCAGATAGAATCACGATTCGTCGGACCAGGCAATCTTTTGTTTTTTACCCAGTCCTCCACTGCCCATGTTGTGCATTCAGAGATGCTCTTCTGCATATCACTGTTGTAACACGTGGTTATTTGAATTACTGTCGCCTTCCTGTCAGCTTGAACCAGTCTGACCTTACTCCTCGACCTCTCTCATTATCAAGGGATTTTCCCTCACAGAACTGCAACTCACTGGATGTTGTGTGTTTATCACACCATTCTCTGTAAACTCTTGAGACTGTTGTGTGTGAAAAATCCCAGAAAATCAACAGTTTCTGAGATACTCAAACCACCACCCCATCTGTCTGGCACCAACAATCATTCCAAGGTCAAAGTCACTTAGATCACATTTGGTCTGAACAAGGCCTGAACTTCCTGACCCTGTCCGCATGCTCTTGGGTATTGAGACTCTGCCATGTGATTGACTGCTTAGATATTTTCATTAGCGAGTAGGTGTACAGGTGTCCCTCATTACTCCAGCAAGGACGTTTCCTGTGACCGTATTTCCTTGGACCTCCTCTTTTCTGCATTGCTCAAAGCTCCTGATAATGTGTTAATTGCAACACAAAAGGCTTAGAGCTATCATTCAACTCCCCCTTGGAAAGGAAGCAGGTGGATGAACTGGAGGTAAAAAAAAAAGGAAGTATGTGTAGGGAAGATTAGGGAAAGGAATGTACAGGATATGATGACATAGGGAGGAGTGGAAAGACGCCTGGGGTAAGGATGTGTTGGCCGGGAGGAGGTAAGAAAGAAAAGTGCTGGAGGGAAGGGTGAGATAAGGAAGGAACTGCGTAGGAAGGATAAGAGAGGAAAGGACCTGAGGTTGTAGTGCGCTGGGAAATGAGAAAGAAAAGAGCTGGATTTTTGTTTTTATTTCGCAAAATTGGATACAATAGTAGTGTGCTGTTAAACTATTCTAGATGACAGTTACACAGTGGGAACAAACACTAGCTGTTTTCCCTGTCATGTTCCATTGCGCAGGATGGCGCTTATGCACTTCAGTAGTGTCAGCCTGAGCTGGGAGACTTTAGTAGTGTCAGCCTGAGCTGGGAGACTTTAGTAGTGTCACCCTGAGCTGGGAGACTTCAGTAAGGCATTGAGGATGTAGTCAAGTATTCCATGAAGGGCTCATGAGTTCCGGTGGGGAAGATGAAAGGCTGGTAGTGGGCTGAGGGCGGAATAATTTGTGGGGACAAGGAAGGAAGGTGGTAGGGAGGCGAGGATTGGGATGGGTGTGTGTGTGTGTGTGTGTGCGTGTAGGGGTGTCGAGGACTGGGATGCGGCGTGTTAGGAGGGGTGTCGAGGACTGGAATGGGGGGTGTTAGGAGGGGTGGCGAGGACTGGTATGGGGGGTGTTAGGAGGGGTGGCGAGGACTGGGATGGGGCGTGTTAGGAGGGGTGTCGAGGACTGGAATGGGGGGTGTTAGGAGGGGTGTCGAGGACTGGGATGGGGCGTGTTAGGAGGGGTGTCGAGGACTGGAATGGGGGTGTTAGGAGGGGTGGCGAGGACTGGAATGGGGGTGTTAGGAGGGGTGGTGAGGACTGGAACGGGGGTGTTAGGAAGGGTGTCGAGGACTGGAATGGGGGGTGTTAGGAGGGGTGTCGAGGACTGGGATGGGGCGTGTTAGGAGGGGTGTCGAGAACTGGGATGGAGCGTGTTAGGAGGGGTGTCGAGGACTGGGATGGGGCGTGTTAGGAAGGGTGTCGAGGACTGGGATGGGGCGTGTTAGGAGGGGTGTCGAGGACTGGGATGGGGGGTGTTAGGAGGGGTGTCGAAGACTGGGATGGGGGGTGTTAGGAGGGGTGTCGAGGACTGGGATGGGGGTGTTAGGAGGGGTGTCGAGGACTGGGATGGGGCGTGTTAGGAGGGGTATCGAGGACTGGAATGGGGGTGTTAGGAGGGGTGGCGAGGACTCTGATGGAGTGTTAGGAGGGGTGGCGAGGACTAGGATGGGGGGTGTTAGGAAGGGTGGCGAGGACTGGGATGGGGGTGTTAGGAAGGGTGGCGAGGACTGGGATGGGGGGTGTTAGGAAGGGTGGCGAGGACTGGGATGGGGGGTGTTAGGAAGGGTGGCGAGGACTGGGATGGGGGGTGTTAGGAGGGGTGGCGAGGACTGGGATGGGGGTGTTAGGAGGGGTGGCGAGGTTGGGATGGAGTGTGTTAGGAAGGGTTTCGAGGACTGGGATGGGGGGGTGTTAGGAGGGGTGGCGAGGTTGGGATGGAGTGTGTTAGGAAGGGTGTCGAGGACTGGGATGGGGTGGCGAGTGCTGTGCAGCAGCGGCTGGTGCTGCTGGTGTCGTTGACTTGGAGATTGTTGCCACAGGCTTTCACCCTCTTTTGATTACTCTGTTGAACGTGACAAAGATATTTCTGAGGTGATGACGTATGCACTACCACTAACACCTCCCCGAAGTAATACTGACCAATTTATAAAAGTAATTGTTTATCTGTCTTACTCTAAAAGTTAGAAAATAGTCACTGAAAAAAACACCATTTCTAGGATAGGATTTTTCACCCTTCAAGGAAGGTACCTTGATGATAGTGAGTGGTTCTTGTTCTAAGGAATTGCAGCTACTCTCCCTCAGAATCACCAGGTGCCAGATCAACCAAGCTGTGATTGATATGTAGGGCTGCTGACCAGCAACAGCAAGCTCTGGGAGTAGTAAAACTCTCGGAACTCATTAAAGGTATGGTGTTGTGACCCCTATTGGTTTAGCGCTTCCCCATGATACAAAAAAAATCAAGTAATTATTGCAGCAGAATGAATACATCTTGAAGATCTTAGCCACTACGAGGCTGCTACTCAAACATTACAGATTACTTTGTTTACAAACTTTTATTTTATAAATTATTTCCGATAAAAGAAAGATTATTTGTAGGTTAAGAAACCAGTTTTAAAGTTTAGTTAGGCTTCAATCATCTTTTTTGTACATATATATTTTAATTTAGAGGTTGTTGAAACAGACCAGCTCATGTCATAGCCTAGTCCTCACTGAGGCATTCTACTACTACCAGGATGCGACTCACAATAGTCAACTAACACCCAGGTACCTGTTTCCTGTTAGGCAAACAGGGGGGGTGGGCTACCACTGAGCTATGAGCCACCTTCTAATAATTAGGACCCTAGATATAGGCACAGTGTGAATCGCCGTCTATGGGAACACAGTATTAGGTCCTAGAAACACTGCACCTAATAATTCATCGTTTGATTTTAAATAAACTGAGGAGGATGACAGCTCCCACGTCCACCAAACTTCCGTGTTTACACCAGCACTTCTTCAGTTAGTTAAAAAATCAGCAGGAGTACAAACCTTCGCATCATATTTTGTAAACACCTGATTGTCTACTAAACGTGTATTCACCTGATTGTCCTGTGTTCGTGTGCACACCTGATTTTTTTTTACGTACATACTTGTTTGACTGAATTCTAGCTTATGGATCTTTCAGTGGGATACATTGATGCTGGTAGATTACCTGCCATTCCCCAAGCGTTGCATGACCCCTACGGGCTTTTAACGTTTCCCAGTGGAATTTAATAATAATAAACGGTACATAATACCGACAAGTAAATGAGTAAAACACATGTACAACATTCACTGCTTTCACTGACGGAACGTTTCGCCCGCACACTGCAGACTTCGTCCTGGAAACGTTTCGTCACTAACAATACCGAGTGTTGCACGTGTCTCAAACTATGGTTGTTATTGTAGAGAAATATTTAACTGTAGAGAGTACAAGTACTGTATTTAAGTAGTCCCGCCAGTGACGAGATTTTGAAGGATCGTGTTACCCTGTATCTCATTGTCCTTGTTGAACAGTAAGATAAGATTTCGTTCGGATTTTTAACCCCGGAGGGTTAGCCACCCAAGATAACCCAAGAAAGTCAGTGCGTCATCGAGGACTAACTTATTTCCATTGGGGTCCTTAATCTTGTCCCCCAGGATGCGACCCACACCAGTCGACTAACACCCAGGTACCTATTTGCTGCTAGGTGAACAGTTGTTGTGATCCTAGACTGATAGTCACGTTGTTGTGATCCCAGAATGATTGTCACGTTGTTATCCCAGAATGATAGTCACGTTGTTGTGATCCCAGAATGATTGTCACGTTGTTATCCCAGAATGATTGTCACGTTGTTGTGATCCCAGAATGATTGTCACGTTGTTGTGATCCCAGAATGATTGTCACGTTGTTATCCCAGAATGATAGTCACGTTGTTGTGATCCCAGAATGATTGTCACGTTGTTATCCCAGAATGATAGTCACGTTGTTGTGATCCCAGAATGATTGTCACGTTGTTGTGATCCCAGAATGATTGTCACGTTGTTATCCCAGAATGATTGTCACGTTGTTATCCCAGAATGATAGTCACGTTGTTGTGATCCCAGAATGATTGTCACGTTGTTGTGATCCCAGAATGATTGTCACGTTGTTATCCCAGAATGATTGTCACGTTGTTGTGATCCCAGAATGATAGTCACATTGTTGTGACCCCAGAATGATAGTCACGCTGTTGTAATCCCAGAATGACAATCTTGCTGTTGTGATCCCAGAATGATAATCAGCTGTTGTGATCCCAGATGGAAAAGCAGAGAGGAAGAGGAAAAGGGGTGGTGGTAGGAGTAGAGAGAAAGGGGTAGACGAGAGAGGGGGAGGGGAAGGAATAGTAGAGGAAAGGAAAACCGGTAAAGTCCACATCCATCCTTGGTTCATGAAGTGTCGAGTCACCAAAGCCTGAGGGCAGCCGCCTGCAGGCTCTTACATCGCCCACAGGCTGTGTATACATGGTTGTCCGTATTGCATTAGTATTTACGTCTCTCTTCCCTTTCTCTTGAGGTGACACCTTCACTGATGTGCTGTCTTAACACACGTCGTGGCTTTCCCCCAGCATGTTGCAGTGTGTTACGTTGAAGAACATACCCTGCCTGGCTCATTAAGACTGCAACTAACTGGAATACAGTTATCAAGAACACTTTAATTCTGAAACTAAACTGACAGTGTAAATAATATATATATATATATATATATATATATATATATATATATATATATATATATATATATATATATAATAGTAATAATTATTATAGAAGAGGGCAGCAATAGTTTCAGGAGGGCGAATTAACCAGCGAGTACAGTGTCCAGGACCTGCAAAAGACATATTTTTGGTCACCAAAATCTGAGTCATTAAATGGAGAGAAGAAAACTGCTAAACCAAATATAACTGTTTGCTATAGCTGAAATATTTTACTAAACCATTTAACGTGGCCTTGGTGTCTCTTGTACATAGTACTCAGTACACAAATCTCTCTATTGATCTGTCTACTGAGCTTACAATGAGTGCCTAGGGCAATTCTAGATTGAGCAGTAGTACTAGTGGCAATACTGAGAAGCAGTACTAGTGGCAATACTGAGAAGCAGTACTAGTGGCAATACTGAGAAGCAGTACTAGTGGCAATACTGAGAAGCAGTACTAGTGGCAATACTGAGAAGCAGTACTAGTTGCAATACTGAGAAGCAGTACTAGTGGCAATACTGAGAAGCAGCAGTAGTTGCAATACTGAGAAGCAGTACTAGTTGCAATACTGAGAAGCAGTACTAGTTGCAATACTGAGAAGCAGTACTAGTTGCAATACTGAGAAGCAGTACTAGTTGCAATACTGAGAAGCAGTACTAGTTGCAATACTGAGAAGCAGTACTAGTTGCAATACTGAGAAGCAGTACTAGTTGCAATACTGAGAAGCAGTACTAGTTGCAATACTGAGAAGCAGTACTAGTGGCAATACTGAGAAGCAGTACTAGTGGCAATACTGAGAAGCAGTACTAGTTGCAATACTGAGAAGCAGTACTAGTTGCAATACTGAGAAGCAGTACTAGTTGCAATACTGAGAAGCAGTACTAGTTGCAATACTGAGAAGCAGTACTAGTTGCAATACTGAGAAGCAGTACTAGTTGCAATACTGAGAAGCAGTACTAGTGGCAATACTGAGAAGCAGTACTAGTGGCAATGCTGAGAAGCAGTACTAGTTGCAATACTGAGAAGCAGTACTAGTGGCAATACTGAGAAGCAGTACTAGTGGCAATGCTGAGAAGCAGTACTAGTTGCAATACTGAGAAGCAGTACTAGTGGCAATACTGAGAAGCAATACTAGTGACAATACTGCCAGGCAGTACTAGTGACAATACTGCCAGGCAGTACTAGTGACAACACTGCCAGGCAGTACTAGTGACAATACTGCCAGGCAGTACTAGTGACAATACTGCCAGGCAGTACTAGTGACAATACTGCCAGGCAGTACTAGTGACAATACTGCCAGGCAGTACTAGTGACAATACTGCCAGGCAGTACTAGTGACAATACTGAGAAGCAGTACTAGTTGCAATACTGAGAAGCAGTACTAGTGACAATACTGAGAAGCAGTACTAGTTGCAATACTGAGAAGCAGTACTAGTGACAATACTGAGAAGCAGTACTAGTGACAATACTGAGAAGCAGTACTAGTTGCAATACTGAGAAGCAGTACTAGTTGCAATACTGAGAAGCAGTACTAGTGGCAATACTAACAGTACTAGTGACAATACTGAGAAGCAGTACTAGTGACAATACTGAGAAGCAGTACTAGTAATAGTTTATTATACATTTCGAGATTTGGACATTGTGAGAAGCAAAAGAAATGCAAAACGTGATTAGGCAGCCAATAAATCCATATATGATAGTCCTCGTTAACCTGTAAAATAGTAGCCTGTCGTTATTAGCTCAATAAAGCAAGGCACTCTGCAGTCCTCCAGTCTGGTGTAGCAGCAGGAAGTACAACAGTATGTGGTAGACACTGCGGCACTTAATGTTCTTAGCTTCCCTCTTCCTAGTTCATTACTGTGGCTGGGATGGTATTCAAGGCATTGGTTCCAGTTTGGTTCTATGACTGTTCATTAGTTTTCTTGTATTAATATTGCGTTGCATTGTTTTGTTGTTACATGCAGCCCCTGAGGAATGGCAAATGATCAGGTTTGATTCGATAAAGGCAAGAGTTGCTCCAATTTTGGGGGGATTATCTCTGTGCCAGTGTGTGTGTATGTGTACTCACCTGTTTGTGGCTGCGAGAGTCGATTCATAGCTCCTGGCCCCTCCTCTTCGCTGGTCGCTACTAGAACCACTCTTTCCCTGTTCCATGAGCTTTATCTATGTGATTTTTAGGCGTTTCTGATAATTTATATGAATACAAGAAGTGCAGGTTCTTTTCACCATTTGTTGGTGAACAATGTTACCAGTTTTAATTGTGGCTGTTAATGTGCAATAATATTCCCGTCCTGACAGTACACGTTCCTTAAAATTTATCATCGTTGACTTGACATTTTATTTTATGACTTTTGTCTGTCCTTGAAGAGTTACTGAAGTTATATTTTCTTTGACCTGAAAACTCGCAGATTTCTTCATATTTTATTTCCAGTGTTATTTTCTTGTCATAGTAAATCAGCAGGATTATGTCTTCTTCGTATTGTATTATTGTTGCTCGTTGAATCATTGTCTTCATTTCTTTGGAGTCTTAATTTGTCTTTGTTTAGATTCACGTGTTGTCTGTGGAAAGGTGAAGTGCGGTTAAAATTTGTCACTATGTATATGAGAGATGACAGGGTACTGAGGCGCCTTCTGTACCTGCTGAGGTACTGATTTTTCCAAGTAGAAGTCTCTGTACGTGAATTACTATTATGGTGAGTTGAGATCGTAAGATTGTTGATCATCCATCGTCCACTTTTAGTCATGTATTTATTAGGTGCGCAAGATCATTTTTTGTTTGATTGTACCACGATCGTTCGTGTCAGTCTTCCGTGGCGTCTGTTTGTCACGTCTTTACTATATACAGAAAAGACACAAGAACAGAACAAGCTTCTATTATGACAGCTCCTCGCTCCATGGAGAGCTCTGTCACCCATATCTCTGTTCCATTGCTGTCAGATGTATGATCCTCTATTCACATTTTAACACCCCTCAAGGGAGGTTCCTTGACGCTGGTGAAGGGCTCTTGATCTAGGGAATTTGATCTGTGCTCTAGTTCCCTGAATTGAGCCTGAATACCTTTCATCCCCCCTCCACAGGCGAAGTATAATCCTACGGGTTTAGCGCTCCCCCATGATTATAATAATCACATTTTGAAAATGGTTCTTTATGGATCACCTTCCAGTCATTGTCACAGTGATCCAGCAGCTACAGTTCTCTGGATCACCTTCCAGTCATCGTCACAGTGATCCAGCAGTTACAGTTCTCTGGATCACCTTCCAGTCATCGTCACAGTGATCCAGCAGTTACAGTTCTCTGGATCACCTTCCAGTCATCGTCACAGTGATCCAGCAGTTACAGTTCTCTGGATCACCTTCCAGTCATCGTCACAGTGATCCAGCAGTTACAGTTCTCTGGATCACCTTCCAGTCATCGTCACAGTGATCCAGCAGTTACAGTTCTCTGGATCACCTTCCAGTCATCGTCACAGTGATCCAGCAGTTACAGTTCTCTGGATCACCTTCCAGTCATCGTCACAGTGATCCAGCAGTTACAGTTCTCTGGATCACCTTCCAGTCATCGTCACAGTGATCCAGCAGTTACAGTTCTCTGGATCACCTTCCAGTCATCGTCACAGTGATCCAGCAGTTACAGTTCTCTGGATCACCATCCAGTCATCGTCACAGTGATCCAGCAGTTACAGTTCTCTGGATCACCTTCCAGTCATCGTCACAGTGATCCAGCAGTTACAGTTCTCTGGATCACCTTCCAGTCATCGTCACAGTGATCCAGCAGTTACAGTTCTCTGGATCACCTTCCAGTCATCGTCACAGTGATCCAGCAGTTACAGTTCTCTGTATCACCTTCCAGTCATCGTCACAGTGATCCAGCAGTTACAGTTCTCTGGATCACCTTCCAGTCATCGTCACAGTGATCCAGCAGTTACAGTTCTCTGGATCACCTTCCAGTCATCGTCACAGTGATCCAGCAGTTACAGTTCTCTGGATCACCTTCCAGTCATCGTCACAGTGATCCAGCAGTTACAGTTCTCTGGATCACCTTCCAGTCATCGTCACAGTGATCCAGCAGTTACAGTTCTCTGGATCACCTTCCAGTCATCGTCACAGTGATCCAGCAGTTACAGTTCTCTGGATCACCTTCCAGTCGTCGTCACAGTGATCCAGCAGTTACAGTTCTCTGTATCACCTTCCAGTCATCGTCACAGTGATCCAGCAGTTACAGTTCTCTGGATCACCTTCCAGTCATCGTCACAGTGATCCAGCAGTTACAGTTCTCTGGATCACCTTCCAGTCATCGTCACAGTGATCCAGCAGTTACAGTTCTCTGGATCACCTTCCAGTCATCGTCACAGTGATCCAGCAGTTACAGTTCTCTGTATCACCTTCCAGTCATCGTCACAGTGATCCAGCAGTTACAGTTCTCTGTATCACCTTCCAGTCATCGTCACAGTGATTCAGCAGTTACAGTTCTCTGGATCACCTTCCAGTCATCGTCACAGTGATCCAGCAGTTACAGTTCTCTGTATCACCTTCCAGTCATCGTCACAGTGATCCAGCAGTTACAGTTCTCTGTATCACCTTCCAGTCATCGTCACAGTGATCCAGCAGTTACAGTTCTCTGTATCACTTTCCAGTCATCGTCACAGTGATCCAGCAGTTACAGTTCTCTGGATCACCTTCCAGTCATCGTCACAGTGATCCAGCAGTTACAGTTCTCTGTATCACCTTCCAGTCATCGTCACAGTGATCCAGCAGTTACAGTTCTCTGGATCACCTTCCAGTCATCGTCACAGTGATCCAGCAGTTACAGTTCTCTGGATCACCTTCCAGTCATCGTCACAGTGATCCAGCAGTTACAGTTCTCTGGATCACCTTCCAGTCATCGTCACAGTGATCCAGCAGTTGCAGTTCTCTGTATCACCTTCCAGTCATCGTCACAGTGATCCAGCAGTTGCAGTTCTCTGGATGATGCAGAGGTTATGATTTCACAATTTTTCCTGCTTATGTTGCAACATTTACACATTTTATCATGTGCAATATTAGTATTTTCGGGTTTCATAGATTTTTTCGACTGCTTTCCTGTCAACTTTGTAAGACGTAACTGTTTCGGGACGCTTAGCTTTGAGGATGTCACTGATGTTGTTTTCGGACGTTCAGAGCCGTGACAGTACGGTTTATTGAAGACAAAAGTTCCAGGAGTCTGCAATCGGTGTAAAGTCGTTGGGCATAATTGCAGCGTGTTGTCTGTAAAATTATAACCAGACTGACTCTCAAAATGCAAAATAAAAATTGAGAAAATAAACAGAGCGTTTAATGAACTCCGATGGTTCCAGTTGGTCACTTACAAATCTCAGGTAACAGTGGAACATCTCAGTTCTTGTATGTTGAGTAAAAGGACACAAGTGCAATTAATGTGACATTTTATTGTGGCAACGTTTCGCTCTCCAGGAGCTTTATCAAGCCGTTACGTAACGGCTTGATAAAGCTCCTGGAGAGCGAAACGTTGCCACAATGAAATGTCACATTAGTTGCACTTGTGTCCTTTTACTTTACATATTGTCGGTAATTCTACCAACTTTATTACAATCTCAGTTCTTACAAGGACGCGTGATAACAGAACACGGGCCATTATAACTTTATATATAGGTAAGCCAGAGGTCGCTGCTACAACCTTCGTGTGACCTAAGGCACACCTTCCCGTGGCTTCCTGTCCCGGCACTACTCAGCGGCTCATGTTATGACAAAGACCTTTATCATGGTCCTTTTCCCATGAAAAATAAACTTAGGACAACACCAGTTTGAAAAATTTTATGGGTAATTCTTCCAACAGAGTTTGACCGGACTTACGCCCGTGATGCTGGTGAAGAGCTCTTGGTCCCAGGAACTGGAGCCACACTTCTCTTCCTTGGATAAAACCTGATTGCCCTCCATTGCCCAAGCTGCTGTATGACCCAGATGGTTTTGAAGGCTTCCCCATAATTACTATTTTTTTTATTAATGAAGGGAGAAGACGTGGCCGTCTACTTGTATAAGAGGAAAGATGGTAGCAGGGGCAGTAATAATTATTGTGATGCACCGCTGACTGCCTCACTCATTGTGTCAGCCTTTTTTTCGATCCGGTGAAGCGCTAAATTCGTTTTAGATTTTGCTGAAGGAAAAAAAATAAAAGACGACCGCTTTCTCCATTAGCGTGTGTTGTCATGTTGACCTTGATGGGTAACGGGACGGAGATCCGTCCTCCGCTTATTTCGGACACCTCGACCTGCTTAGGAGATCCAGTTGTATACTTCGGAGACCCCTCTTATGTACATCGAAAATCGTGCCACGTACTGCGGAGAACATGCACTGTGTACTTCAGAGACCTCGCCTGTGTACTTCAGAAATCACCCGTGTGCCTTGGGGACTTCACTCACATGCTTTGGAAACCTTGCCCGTTATCATGGCATTGCAGCTGTGCAACTTCTGTGTTGCAGGGCTGCAGTGCTAGAATGAGTTATAAGCAACAGTGAGTAGCGATGTCCCAAGAATCACTGAAAGGAAATCAAACACAGCAATAACTTGTGTGATGTACATCCCACCCTTCACCAAATGGCTTATATACACCCTTTACAAATGCACACTCGTCATGGGAGGTTCCTGTGCTCCAGTTACCTGAATTGAGCCTGGATGACATCCATAACCTCCCTGTGGGTTATAGCGCTCCCCCCCCATGCTAATATTTACGTGCGTTTAACATAATTCATGGCAGAATAACATACAACTAAGGGCAGTGATGTGAGCCAGCTCGTGGGTCAAATGAGAGTCAGGATAGCTGAGAGGATTACCGAAGACTGGGTAATCGCGTCTGATATCTGTTTCCTGGTCAGGTCAGAATGCCAGAGCATCCTTAGCAGTCTTCAGGCGATCTAGGGTCATAGCCCTTGCATACATACTTCAAAGACCTCTCCGTGTAGTACGGAAAATTCGCAGCGTACTTACGGAGATTTCACCGCATTCTGTGGACACCTTGTTGCGTAGTGAAAAAGACGATTTACAGAGAGACACTTTAATGAGACGTTTCGCCTATGGAGAGACTTCTTAGACTCACTAAAGTGTTTTCTTCATCACTTGTTCACTTTGTCATTTGTCTCCACCTCGCCATGTATATGGAGACCTTGCCAGGTACTATGGAGACCTCGCCACGTATATGGAGACCTCGCCATGTGTATGGAGGCATCACCACGTATATGGAGACATCGTCACATGCTTCGATTCGTGCTCAGTCAGTCAAGTTTGAGTCGTTGAGTCGAGCCACTCAGAACTCTTCAGCGGGCCGTCTTACACAGACTAACATGTGTGTTCGACTGACCGACGCTTATATTTAAGTGTGGCAGAGAGAGAGAGAGAGCACTCTAGGTTATACTAAAGCTTGATTTTATACACAACGCTCCCCTCAAGGGAGGTTCCTTGACGCTGGTGAGGGGCTCTTGATCTAGGGAATTGTATCTGTGCTCCAGTTCCCTGAATTGAGCCTGAATACCTTCCATCCCTCCCCCCCACATGCGTTGTATAATCCTAAGGGTTTAGCGCTCCCACATGATTATAATAATATACACAACGCTGTATGATCCTTGGCTAAGACCCAAAAGAACATTTACAGCCTGTATGTTTTTCTTCGCTTGGGGACCAAACCCAGGATCCTTCAGTTGTTTGCCGAACTCTCTCATGTGTGTGTGTGTGTGTGTGTGTGTGTGTGTGTGTGTGTGTGTGTGTGTGTGTGTGTGTGTGTGTGTGTGTGTGTGTGTGTGTGTGTGTGCGCGCGCGCGTTACATCACTGGATGGATAACTACTCCAGCAGTGTTGATCTCTCCCTCACCTTCACTCACTCTCTCGCCCAATCCGGGCGCATATAAACATTCCCCCACCAATCAGCGCTCGAGGATGACTGGCCAATCAGAACACATTACACAGCCGAAGCTGACTGGCCAATCACAACACATTACACAGCCCAGGTACAACAGAGTTGAAGACGGATGTAGTCACTCAGTGTGTGTATATCACGATGTCTGGCCGACCACTCAGCTCTTAACAACTGTTGCTGCTTCAGTCAACCATTAGCATAAATACGTAATATTAGCATTTTTAAATAAAGCAAGACTCATTTACACACACACACACACACACACACACACACACACACACACACACACACACACACAAAGTCATGGAGAAGATTATCAGGAGGAGAGTGGTCGAACACCTGGAAAGGAACAAGATTATAAATGGAAACCAGCATGGGTTCATGGAAGGCAAATCCTGTATCACAAACCTCCTGGAGTTTTATGACAAGGTAACAGAAGTAAGACACGAGAGAGAGGAGTTGGTAGATTGCGTTTTCCTAGACTGCAGGAAGGCCTTTGACACAGTTCCCCACAAGAGATTAGTGCAGAAGCTGGAGGATCAGGCGCATGTAAAAGGGAGGGCACTGTAATGGATAAGGGAATACCTGACAGGGAGGCAGCAACGAGTCATGGTACGTGAAGAGGTATCACAGTGGGCGCCCGTTACGAGCGGGGTCCCACAGGGGTCAGTTCTAGGACCAGTGCTATTTTTGATATATGTGAACGACATGATGGAAGGAATAGACTCTGAAGTGTCCCTGTTCGCAGATGACGTGAAGTTGATGAGAAGAATTAAATCGGACGAGGATGAGGCAGGACTGCAAAGAGACCTGGACAGGCTGGACATGTGGTCCAGTAACTGGCTTCTCGAATTCAATCCAGCCAAATGCAAAGTCATGAAGATTGGGGAGGGGCAAAGAAGACCGCAGACAGAGTATAGGCTAGGTGGACAAAGACTACAGACCTCACTCAGGGAGAAAGACCTTGGGGTGACCATAACACCGAGCACATCACCGGAGACACACATCAACCCAATAACTGCTGCAGCATACGGGCGCCTGGCAAACCTGAGAATAGCGTTCCGATACCGTAATAAGGAATCGTTCAAGACACTGTACACTGTGTATGTTAGGCCCATACTGGAGTATGCAGCACCAGTCTGGAACCCACACCTGGTCAAGCACGTCAAGAAGTTAGAGAAAGTACAAAGGTTTGCAACAAGGCTAGTCCCAGAGCTCAGGGGAATGTCGTACGAGGAAAGGTTAAGGGAAATCGGACTGACGACACTGGAGGACAGAAGGGTCAGGGGAGACATGATAACGACATACAAGATACTGCGGGGAATAGACAAGGTGGACAGAGATAGGATGTTCCAGAGAGGGGACACAGGGACAAGGGGTCACAACTGGAAGCTGAAGACTCAGACGAGTCACAGGGACGTTAGGAAGTATTTCTTCAGTCATAGAGTTGTCAGCAAGTGGAATAGCCTAGCAAGTGAAGTAGTGGAGGCAGGAACCATACATAGTTTTAAGAAGAGGTATGACAAAGCTCAGGAAGAAGAGAGAGAGAGGACCCAGTAGCGATCAGTGAAGAGGCGGGGCCAGGAGCTGAGTCTCGACCCCTGCAACCACAATTAGGTGAGTACAATTAGGTGAGTACACACACACACACACACACACATTTCACTGTTGTCAAGACAGATGGACAGTGAAAATCTGACAGTTCTGTGTGTACCGCTCTTAGTGACTCGCCAGAGTTCTGTGCTGCTGAACTTTTTAGCCTAATTTAACCGAACCTAATCTAGCTTAATGTAGCTTAAGCTAGCCTAACCTAAGCTAGCCTAACCTAAGCACGCCTAACCTAAGCAAGCCTAACCTAAGCTAGCCTAACCTAACTAGACTAGCCAATCCTAACTTAACCTAACTAGCCTAGCCCATCCTAACCTAACGTAACTAGCCTAGCCAATCTTAATGTAACGTAACCTAACCCAACCTAACTAGCCTATCCAGTCCTAACCTAACTTAACCTAGCGTAACGTAACCTAACCTAACCTAGAAAGTGACTGCAAACCGTCCGTGAGAAATCTACGTAGATGCTTGTGGGAATTTACAGGAAATTAAACTCTACAAATCCTATATCACTGTCTGCGATTGATACTAAAATAACGAGGAGGATAACGAGCAGTGGGGAAGTGTTTGTTTTGTTTACAAAGCACTGGAACTGTTTGATCATTCAGCTCTTCAAACTTTTTATTTTCCGGCACACGGTAACCATGATGACTTCTGGGACCATCATTCCCGTGACCCGGTCACAAACCACAGGACTGATGGTCTTATCATTGATGCTGCCATCACGCAGCAGGGCTCAGGTGCTAGAGCCCTGGATGGAGGCATGACTGGCCGATTGGAAATACCATAAATGGGGAGAAATTAGAGTAAGGACCCGTTACACATGGCGTTCCACAGGGGTCAGTGCTGGGCTCTCTCTTGTTCACAGTCTACATAAAAAATCTAGACCAGAAAGTTCTCTAGCGACGAACAAAAGTATAATGATATGCATTCGGAGGAAAGAGTGGAACTTTAGATGGATTGATAGATTAATGAGGTTCGAAACGTGGCAGCTTCAGTTCAATGATTTCCTGTATGCGCTTACGGGGGGGTCACCGTCCCAGGGGTCCGATCCCCTATCAGGCCTCCTGGTTGCTGATCTGATGGATCAGGCTGTTATTGTCCGCCGCCCGTAGTCCAATGTATGCACCACAGCCAAGCTGACCAGGAACTGACTGGAGGAACTTACTCAGTTTTCTCTTGAAGACAACCAGGGATTTGTTGATGATTTCCCCTTATGCATGAAGGGAAGTTGTTGAAGAATCGTGGCCCCCTTACACTTACTGAACTCTCTCTCTCATTGGGACATCTTGCAACTTCTGCCAGTAATTTCTGCGTCCTTATATTCGTATGTCCTCAACACTTCACTGGCTGGTCATTGTTACGGTTCTGCTCACCTTATTACAGAGTGGACATAGATGCTCTAGTGGATATTCACAGAGTTACATTATTAGTACCGTATCAAAAAATCTTTCCTGCTAAAACTGGCTGAGAACTTTGAATCTGTACTAAGTGTGGAGAATGTGGGAAGATGTGGTTGTGGGTGACAGTCAGTGGGTGTGGTTGTGAGTGGCAGTCAGTGGGTGTGGTTGTGAGTGGCAGTCAGTGGGTGTGGTTGTGGGTTGCAGTCAGTGGGTGTGGCTGTGGGTTGCAGTCAGTGGGTGTGGTTGTGAGTGGCAGTCAGTGGGTGTGGTTGTGGGTTGCAGTCAGTGGGTGTGGTTGTGGGTGGCAGTCAGTGGGTGCGGGTGTGGGTGGCAGTCAGTGGGTGTGGTTGTGAGTGGCAGTCAGTGGGTGTGGTTGTGAGTGGCAGTCAGTGGGTGTGGTTGTGGGTTGCAGTCAGTGGGTGTGGTTGTGAGTGGCAGTCAGTGGGTGTGGTTGTGGTTGGCAGTCAGTGGGTGTGGTTGTGAGTGGCAGTCAGTGGGTGTGGTTGTGGGTTGCAGTCAGTGGGTGTGATTGTGGGTTGCAGTCAGTGGGTGTGGTTGTGGGTGGCAGTCAGTGGGTGTGGTTGTGGGTTGCAGTCAGTGGGTGTGATTGTGGGTTGCAGTCAGTGGGTGTGGTTGTGGGTGGCAGTCAGTGGGTGTGATTGTGGGTTGCAGTCAGTGGGTGTGGTTGTGGGTGGCAGTCAGTGGGTGCGGTTGTGGGTGGCAGTCAGTGGGTGTGGTTGTGGGTTGCAGTCAGTGGGTGCGGTTTTGGGTGGTAGTCAGTGGGTGTGGTTGTGGGCTGCAGTCAGTGGGTGTGGTTGTGGGTGGCAGTCAGTGGGTGTGGTTGTGAGTGGCAGTCAGTGGGTGTGGTTGTGGGTTGCAGTCAGTGGGTGTGGCTGTGGGTTGCAGTCAGTGGGTGTGGTTGTGAGTGGCAGTCAGTGGGTGTGATTGTGGGTTGCAGTCAGTGGGTGTGGTTGTGGGTGGCAGTCAGTGGGTGCGGGTGTGGGTGGCAGTCAGTGGGTGTGGTTGTGAGTGGCAGTCAGTGGGTGTGGTTGTGAGTGGCAGTCAGTGGGTGTGGTTGTGGGTTGCAGTCAGTGGGTGTGGTTGTGAGTGGTAGTCAGTGGGTGTGGTTGTGGGTTGCAGTCAGTGGGTGTGGTTGTGAGTGGTAGTCAGTGGGTGTGGTTGTGGGTTGCAGTCAGTGGGTGTGATTGTGGGTTGCAGTCAGTGGGTGTGGTTGTGGGTGGCAGTCAGTGGGTGTGATTGTGGGTTGCAGTCAGTGGGTGTGGTTGTGGGTGGCAGTCAGTGGGTGCGGTTGTGGGTGGCAGTCAGTGGGTGTGGTTGTGGGTTGCAGTCAGTGGGTGCGGTTTTGGGTGGTAGTCAGTGGGTGTGGTTGTGGGCTGCAGTCAGTGGGTGTGGTTGTGGGTGGCAGTCAGTGGGTGTGGTTGTGGGTTGCAGTCAGTGGGTGGCGTTGGGTTGGGACCATTTCTGTCATGTTGTGATGTTCATAGTTGTACATTATTGTTAGTGGTGGTGGTGGACGCTGAGGACACCTGGTGGTGGCGTCCACAAGCACCAGCGTCCTCCTGATTCATGACTCACTCTCCAGAATGTTGTTGTTCCCACGGCCAGGAGGGGTGGAGTTGGTCAGGAGTGGTGGTGGGGTAGCAGGTGTAGGTGATCACGAGGGGTGGTGGGGTAGCAGGTGTAGGTGGTCACGAGGGGTGGTGGGGTAGCAGGTGAAGGTGGTCACGAGGGGTGGTGGGGTAGCAGGTGTAGGTGGTCACGAGGGGTGGTGGGGTAGCAGGTGTAGGTGGTCACGAGGGGTGGTGGGGTAGCAGGTGTAGGTGGTCACGAGGGGTGGTGGGGTAGCAGGTGAAGGTGATCACGAGGGGTGGTGGGGTAGCAGGTGAAGGTGGTCACGAGGGGTGGTGGGGTAGCAGGTGTAGGTGGTCACGAGGGGTGGTGGGGTAGCAGGTGTAGGTGGTCACGAGGGGTGGTGGTATAGCAGGTGTAGGTGGTCACGAGGGGTGGTGAGGTAGCAGGTGAAGGTGGTCAGGAGGGGTGGTGAGGTAGCAGGTGAAGGTGGTCAGGAGGGGTGGTGGGGTAGCAGGTGAAGGTGGTCAGGAGGGGTGGTGGGGTAGCAGGTGAAGGTGGTCAGGAGGGGTGGTGAGGTAGCAGGTGAAGGTGGTCAGGAGGGGTGGTGGGGTAGCAGGTGAAGGTGGTCAGGAGGGGTGGTGGGGTAGCAGGTGAAAGTGGTCATGAGGGGTGGTGGGTAGCAGGTGAAGGTGATCACGAGAGGTGGTTTGGTAGCAGGTGCAGGTGGTCAGGAGAGGTGGTGGGTAGCAGGTGAAGGTGATCACGAGGGGTGGTGGGGTAGCAGGTGAAGGTGGTCACGAGAGGTGGTGAGGTAGTTGGTGAAGGTGGTCAGGAGGGGTTGTGGGGTAGCAGGTGAAGGTGATCACGAGGGGTGGTGGGGTAGCAGGTGAAGGTGGTTAGGAGGGGTGGTGGGTAGCAGGTGAAGGTGGTTAGGAGGGGTGGTGGGTAGCAGGTGAAGGTGATCACGAGGGGTGATGAGGTAGCAGGTGAAGGTGGTCAGGAGTGGTGGGTAGCAGGTGAAGGTGGTCAGGAGGGGTGGAGTAGCAGGTGAAGGTGGTCAGGAGGGGTGGTGGGTAGCAGGTGAAGGTGGTCATGAGGGGGTAGCAGGTGCAGCTGGTCAGGAGAGGTGGTGGGTAGCAGGTGAAGGTGATCACGAGGGGTGGTGGGGTAGCAGGTGAAGGTGGTCACGAGAGGTGGTGAGGTAGCTGGTGAAGGTGGTCACGAGGGGTTGTGGGGTAGCAGGTGAAGGTGATCACGAGGGGTGGTGGGGTAGCAGGTGAAAGTGGTTAGGAGGGGTGGTGGGTAGCAGGTGAAGGTGATCACGAGGGGTGATGAGGTAGCAGGTGAAGGTGGTCAGGAGTGGTGGGTAGCAGGTGAAGGTGGTCAGGAGGGGTGGAGTAGCAGGTGAAGGTGGTCAGGAGGGGTGGTGGGTAGCAGGTGAAGGTGGTCATGAGGGGGTAGCAGGTGCAGGTGGTCAGGAGAGGTGGTGGGTAGCAGGTGAAGGTGATCACGAGGGGTGGTGGGGTAGCAGGTGAAGGTGGTCACGAGAGGTGGTGAGGTAGCTGGTGAAGGTGGTCACGAGGGGTTGTGGGGTAGCAGGTGAAGGTGATCACGAGGGGTGGTGGGGTAGCAGGTGAAGGTGGTTAGGAGGGGTGGTGGGTAGCAGGAGAAGGTGATCACGAGGGGTGATGAGGTAGCAGGTGAAGGTGGTCAGGAGTGGTGGGTAGCAGGTGAAGGTGGTCAGGATGGGTGGAGTAGCAGGTGAAGGTGGTCAGGAGGGGTGGTGGGTAGCAGGTGAAGGTGGTCATGAGGGGGGTAGCAGGTGAAGGTGATCACGAGGGGTGGTTGGTAGCAGGTGAAGGTGGTCAGGAGGGGTGGTGGACTAGCAGGTGAAGGTGGTCACGAGAGGTGGTGAGGTAGCAGGTGAAGGTGGTCAGGAGGGGTTGTGGGGTAGCAGGTGAAGGTGGTCAGGAGGGGTGGTGGGGTAGCATGTGAAAGTGGTCATGAGGGGTGGTGGGTAGCAGGTGAAGGTGGTCATGAGGGGTGGTGGGTAGCAGGTGAAGGTGGTCAGGAGGGGTGGTAGGGTAGCATGTGAAGGTGGTCATGAGGGGTGGTGGGTAGCAGGTGAAGGTGGTCAGGAGGGGTGGTGGGGTAGCATGTGAAGGTGGTCATGAGGGGTGGTGGGTAGCAGGTGAAGGTGGTCAGGATGGGTGGTGGGTAGCAGTTGAAGGTGGTCAGGAGGGGTGGTGGGGTAGCAGGTGAAGGTGGTCAGGAGGGGTGGTGGGGTAGCAGGTGAAGGTGGTCAAGATGGGTGGTGGGTAGCAGGTGAAGGTGGTCAGGAGGGGTGGTGGGTAGCAGGTGAAGGTGGTCAGGAGGGGTGGGTAGCAGGTGAAGGTGGTCAGGAGGGGTTGTGGGTAGCCGGTGAAGGTGGTCAGGAGGGGTGGGTAGCAGGTGAAGGTGGTCAGGAGGGGTAGCCGGTGAAGGTGGTCAGGAGGGGTGGTGGGTAGCCGGTGAAGGTGGTCAGGAGGGGTGGTGGGTAGCCGGTGAAGGTGGTCTGGAGGGGTGGGTAGCAGGTGAAGGTGGTCAGGAGGGGTAGCCGGTGAAGGTGGTCAGGAGGGGTGGTGGGTAGCCAGTGAAGGTGGTCAGGAGGGGTGGTGGGTAGCAGGTGAAGGTGGTCAGGAGGGGTGGTGAGTAGCAGGTGAAGGTGGTCAGGAGGGGTGGTTGGTAGCAGGTGAAGGTGTTCAGGAGGGGTGGTGGGTAGCAGGTGAAGGTGGTCATGAGGGGTGGGTAGCAGGTGAAGGTGGTCAGGAGGGGTGGTGGGTAGAAGGTGAAGGTGGTCAGGAGGGGTGGTGGGTAGCAGGTGAAGGTGGTCAGGAGGGGTGGTGGGTAGCAGGTGAAGGTTGTCAGGAGGGGTGGTTGGTAGCAGGTGAAGGTGGTCAGGAGGGGTGGTGGGTAGCAGGTGAAGGTGGTCAGGAGGGGTGGTGGGTAGCAGGTGAAGGTGGTCAGGAGGGGTGGTGGGTAGCAGGTGAAGGTTGTCAGGAGGGGTGGTTGGTAGCAGGTGAAGGTGGTCAGGAGGGGTGGTGGGTAGCAGGTGAAGGTGGTCAGGAGGGGTGGTGGGTAGCAGGTGAAGGTGGTCAGGAGGGGTGGTTGGTAGCAGGTGAAGGTGGTCAGGAGGGGTGGTGGGTAGCAGGTGAAGGTGGTCAGGAGGGGTGGTGGGTAGCAGGTGAAGGTGGTCAGGAGGGGTGGTGGGTAGCAGGTGAAGGTTGTCAGGAGGGGTGGTGGGTAGCAGGTGAAGGTGGTCAGGAGGGGTGGTGGGTAGCAGGTGAAGGTTGTCAGGAGGGGTGGGTAGCAGGTGAAGGTTGTCAGGAGGGGTGGGTAGCAGGTGAAGGTGGTCAGGAGGGGTGGGTAGCAGGTGAAGGTGGTCAGGAGGGGTGGTGGGTAGCAGGTGAAGGTGGTCAGGAGGGGTGGGTAGCAGGTGAAGGTGGTCAGGAGGGGTGGTGGGTAGCAGGTGAAGGTGGTCAGGAGGGGTGGGTAGCAGGTGAAGGTGGTCAGGAGGGGTGGTGGGTAGCAGGTGAAGGTGGTCAGGAGGGGTGGGTAGAAGGTGAAGGTGGTCAGGAGGGGTGGTGGGTAGCAGGTGAAGGTGGTCAGGAGGGGTGGTGGGTAGCAGGTGAAGGTGGTCAGGAGGGGTGGTGGGTAGCAGGTGAAGGTGGTCAGGAGGGGTGGTGGGTAGCAGGTGAAGGTGGTCAGGAGGGATGGAAGATACTGGAGGGACTGATATTATTCGTTCAAATCTACACACTGAAATCACCACTTATAAACACAAATATTTATAGTCTTAAAAACTCTCAGTGACACGCTCTGCAGACGGAGGCTCGAGCCTTCACTGAAGGACACGCAAGATAGATTTTTAAGTTTCTTGCTTTCTCGTGAACTGGAAGTTGGGTATTTCCCTGACATTTAGGGAGTCTTGATGGGTCAGGGCTCTTCATCCATGGATGTGGAGCTACCCTACCCATTCCTCGGATTACACCTGATTGTATATTATTCCCTTGGCGCTGTATAATCCCTGCGGTTTTAGCGCCTGTTACTACTCCCAATAATAATAATAATAATAATAATAATAACAGTAATAATAAATGGTTATTAAATCACTTTCATTCAGGTTCGATGTTTTTAGTTTTTCTTTACAGATCAAATTATTTTTTTTCCTTCTGGAGTCTCTCTCTTTCATGTCTTTCAGTATTTCTGTGTTCATGTCTTTTTTTTTTCTTTAAATGTTGGATCCATGCTACAGCTGCATCACCTTCACTCTCATTATCATCATCATTATCTTCGCCATCATCATCACTCGTCTAATTTCGTGTCGATCTTCTACTCTCGCTGTCAGAAGAGCTTATCACACTTGGATATTTTGAGGAAGAGCCTGTCACACCTCGATGTCGAGGAAGAGCGTGTCATACTTCGATGTCGAGGAAGAGCCTACCACACTTCGATGTCGAGGAAGAGCCTGTCACACTTCGATGTCGAGGAAGAGCCTGTCACACTTCGATGTCGAGGAAGAGCCTGTCACACTTCGATGTCGAGGAAGAGCCTGTCACACTTCGATGTCGAGGAAGAGCCTGTCACACTTCGATGTCGAGGAAGAGCCTGTCACATTTCGATGTCGAGGAAAAGCTTATTTCGATGTTTTGAAGAAGGTCTTGTCACACTTCGATGTCGAGGAAGAGCTTGTCACACTTCGATGTTTTGAGGAAGAGTTTATCACACTTCGATGTTACGAGGAAGAGCTTGTCACACTTGGACTCAGAGGAGGCCCCGCCCGTCTTTATCTCCGCCAGGTGACCCAGTTATATCACTGATTAAGAATTGTTCGTCAGTTTTCTTGCCCCGCCTCCTGCATGCCGTCTCCGCCACCTGCATACCGCCTCCGAATTTGCAAACTTCCGCTTTGGTTTTACGACACTGTTTTTGACCTTACGGCAGTGTTCTTTGGCCTTACGACACTGTTCTTTGACCTTACGACAGTGTTCTTTGACCTTAAGCTTCTCTTTTTTATTCTTGGCTTTTCTGTCATGATTCTTTGTGGGTTAATTTTTTCTTTAGTTCTTGTTCTTCGAATTTTATATATATATATATATATATATATATATATATATATATATATATATATATATATATATATATATATATATATATATATCAACAACACTGCGACTAGCCAAGGCCTCGAACCCATGCTGCTTTGGCCTGCCTCATGGTGGGTGAAAACTCATGACGCCTTACTCCACTGGACCATACAATCCTTAAGAGTAGCGCATCCAGTGGAACTGGATGTTGTACTCGCTACCCAAGGACATACGATAATGTGGATGACTCTAGACTAATTTCATTCTAGTCCCTGTTTGATGTACTGGTACAACGAGCAGTATAGCAGCAGCAGTGTTAGTAATAGTAGTAATTGTTGTAGAAATAGTTGCTGTTGCAAAGACCGATCAGAGGAGTAGTTATAATTGAATTGGATGTGACGAGAGAGAGAGAGAGAGAGAGAGAGAGAGCTGGCTTCACACAACTCACTCCCCTGTGCTTCTCTACGCTCTGCTCACATTAATTACTCACCTCCTGGTTATAATTAACATATTTACCTCACATTCCAGATCATATCTCATAGTAATTAGGTCATTAATATTTTTTTTATCTAAAATACGTACTTCCTTATTATATATATATATATATATATATATATATATATATATATATATATATATATATATATATATATATATATATATATATATCCTGCATTATCCTGGATTTAAATTACTGTTCACCAGAACTCCTAAATATTTTTCACATTTGATTGAAATCTGCACTAGTTAGCAAACAGCTGCCATAGGTATGTTCTTTTCAAAGGAGCAGAACCTTCTTATATTTGTCCACATTTAACTGCATTTGTTATTTCTCCGACTTCCCCATCTACCCATCCAGGTCATCCTGTAACGCTCTAGTGTTCTCATCTCAAAATGTTTGACGGCCTATTTTGGTGTCATCGATAAGCTTGCTTATGTTTGTGTACATTCCCTCATCTATATCGTTGATGTATACTGCGAACAGTAAAGGGCCCAACACTGACCCCTGTGAAACACCACTGATAACGGGTCCCCATTCTGGTTTCTTCCAATTTGTGCAAACTCTGTTGTCTATTAGTCATGCCTCGATCCAGGAGATAATTTCTCCATCTATTCCGTGTGCTGGTACTTTCCTCAACAGTCTCCCGTGTGGAATCCATATGCACAATATCGTATTCTTTATCTTGATCTACTTCCTCGAATACCATAGTGCACACCGTTAGGAAATATTTAAGGCAGGGACGCCCCCTTTGCAAAACCCTCCTGAAATTAGTCAATCAAACTATATTTTTGAAGATGGCTTTGAATTTCGTCCGCATTTATTTATCCCATCAATTTTTCTACTGAAATTAGGCTGATTGGTCTATGGTTTGAGGCTATTTCCTGATTTGTAAATAAGTATCACATCTGCTATTTTCAATTTATCTGGTGCGATACTCGTTTGCAGTGAACTGTCGGAGAGTCTAACTAATGGTTTGCTAAGTTCCTCCTTACATTCCTTTGTAACTCTTGAAATCACAGTCGATAGTGACCATGTCACTAACGACTGTGATCTTGCATCGTTAATTTTTTTCCTGACCTGTACATATTTTTTTTATTTCAAATATATTATTTATGTTCCCTTGTGTAAAAACGAAAGGCAAATAAGTGTTAAGTGTAAGCTGACCTGAGCTACATTTAAGTAGGCCTATCTTTACCCTAATCTTGCTCCTATACACCTGAAAGAAGCCATCTTGGGTTGATCTTGAATTCCCCGGCAACCTTAAGGTCATAATCTTTCTCTGCCTTTTTCATTACCTTTTTATCACTCTCTCTTAACCTGAATATATTAGGGCATGAGGTGATGCTCTCCTCTCTTCATTTGCTTGTAAATGTCTTTCTTTTCACCCAAGAAATGCTTAAGTATATTATTCATCAACTTAGATTCATTTATGTAATTAAGTAAGTTCATTTAGGCTTAGGTACACATAACAATACATAATGTAAATTACCAAGGATAACCCCGAAAAAAGTCAGTGACATTTCTATGTTAGGAATATATGCGCATTGAGCAGCTTGTACAATGTTCTGGGAAATGTCGTACTGACAACCATCACCCCTATGTGTCAGTAAACATTACCACTCTGCAATAAACAAGAGGAATAAGAGGTGATGTTAGCAAGAGAGGTAATTCCCTGAGTGGCAACCGAGCAGGTTGGCAGGGTGGGTGAGTTGCTCTGTTTGTTGTGATCGCCAGCTGAGCGCTCGACGCCACGCGGGTAGCAGCTGTCTCCGTCGATCGTCAGGTGTGTGTACCGGCAACAGGTGTGTGTATGTGCGTGTGTGTGTGCGTGTAGTCTCAGATATACAAACTAACTGACGCGTGTGTGCGTGTAGTCTCAGATATACAAACTAACTGACGTGTGTGTGCGTGTAGTCTCAGATATACAAACTAACTGACGTGTGTGTGCGTGTAGTCTCAGATATACAAACTAACTGACGTGTGTGTGCGTGTAGTCTCAGATATACAAACTAACTGACGTATGTGTGCGTGTAGTCTCAGATATACAAACTAACTGACGTGTGTGTGCGTGTAGTCTCAGATATACAAACTAACTGACGTGTGTGCGCGTGTAGTCTCAGATATACAAACTAACTGACGTGTGTGCGCGTGTAGTCTCAGATATACAAACTAACTGACGTGTGTGTGCGTGTAGTCTCAGATATACAAACTAACTGACGTGTGTGTGCGTGTAGTCTCAGATATACAAACTAACTGACGTGTGTGTGCGTGTAGTCTCAGATATACAAACTAACTGACGTATGTGTGCGTGTAGTCTCAGATATACAAACTAACTGACGTGTGTGTGCGTGTAGTCTCAGATATACAAACTAACTGACGTGTGTGCGCGTGTAGTCTCAGATATACAAACTAACTGACGTGTGTGCGCGTGTAGTCTCAGATATACAAACTAACTGACGTGTGTGTGCGTGTAGTCTCAGATATACAAACTAACTGACGTGTGTGCGCGTGTAGTCTCAGATATACAAACTAACTGACGTGTGTGTGCGTGTAGTCTCAGATATACAAACTAACTGACGTGTGTGCGCGTGTAGTCTCAGATATACAAACTAACTGACGTGTGTGTGCGTGTAGTCTCAGATATACAAACTAACTGACGTGTGTGTGCGTGTAGTCTCAGATATACAAACTAACTGACGTGTGCGCGCGTGGGTGCAGGTGTAAAAGATGACTGACAGGTGTTGTGGTGGACGGTAAATGTTGCTACCAAGAGGAAAGAAGACTGAGACATGTGTATTTGTGTGATATAATGTGTTAGACGCTGTTATAGTTCCCTGTTATAATCTGTTAGACGCTGTTATAGTTCCCTGTTATAATGTGTTAGACGCTGTTATAGTTCCCTGTTATAATGTGTTAGACGCTGTTATAGTTCCCTGTTATAATGTGTTAGACGCTGTTATAGTTCCCTGTTATGTGTTAGACGCTGTTATAGTTCCCTGTTATAATGTGTTAGACGCTGTTATAGTTCCCTGTTATGTGTTAACCAGTGTTATAGTTCCCTGTTATGTGTTAACCAGTGTTATAGTTCCCTGTTATGTGTTAACCAGTGTTATAGTTCCCTGTTATGTGTTAACCAGTGTTATAGTTCCCTATATAATATTTACTTCATGTATAGTGAACGAAAAATTATGGAAAAATCAACAATGTTTCATTTAGTATATATAATAAAATTTCCATTAATTTGTCTTATTTCGGAATGTTTTGTTGCGTTCTAAATTTTTATCACTTGAGTCATGACTCAAATTTACATTCTATAACATATGCTCTACTTAGTGCTCGAAATGTGCGCAAAAAAAATGTTTCACTGTTTCCATCATACATTCGTAGATTCAGATAAGTATATTCACTAACTCGCGAAATGGTGCCCAAAGATTGACGACGTTTCGGTCCGCGAGTGATTGACGACGTTTCGGTCCGCTAGTGATAGACGACGTTTCGGTCCGCGAGTGATAGACGGCGTTTCGGTCCGCGAGTGAGAGAAAAGTGAAGACACCGACAAGTGTGGTGAGATAAAGCTACATGCGCTTGAGGACGGCGTTTAGCCTACACAATAGGCTTTTTCTAGTCTGGTGACCTGAAAAGGTCCCAAAAAGCCTACAGCGTAGGAGAAACGTTGCCTTCAATTAAGTTTCCCCATTATGGCTTTTGACTTTATCAAAACCATAATCTTTATTTTTACAAGTACATGTACAAGGTATACAAGCCTAGCTGACATCAATGACATATTACTATATAGAAAGTCGCTTGTTATGCTGAGCATTTCCCGCAAATTAGGTCAATTTTTGTCTCCAGGATACGACCCACACCAGACACCTAACACCCAGGTATCTGTTTTACTGCTAGGTGAACATGGACAACAGGTGTCTTAATGAAACACGTCCTAATGTTTCCACCCATACCGGGGCTCGAACCACAGACCTCAGTGTGTGAGCTGGCACTCGAGCTACGGAGGTATGGGAGACAGCCTCGGTCAGGTTCAGAAGATTAGAGATTTTAACTCTGCAAAGCATACGTCGCGTGTTGTGAACTCTAGTTTATTTGCGGTGTGGACTGGTAAGCCAGGAGAAGTTCTCAAGTCATATGACCAGAAGCTCCAGCTAGCAGGTTCTTGCGAGACCCGCGTTAGGCAACCCTTGTTCTGTTTACTATAGCGAGTGAGATACTGGGCCCAGTCAAGACTGGCATCAAGACAAAGGAGTCCGGGTCTATGACTTATGGTAGGGATGGTGGGCATAAGAGTGACTGACCATGGTAGCATGGTAGGGATGGTGTGTATAAGGGTGACCATGGTAGGATGGTAGGTATGGTGTGCATAAGGGTGACCATGGTAGTATGAGAGGGATGGTGTGTATAAGGGTGACCATGGTAGGATGGTAGGTATGGTGTGCATAAGGGTGACCATGGTA
This sequence comes from Cherax quadricarinatus, assembly GCF_038502225.1. Taxonomy (NCBI): domain Eukaryota; kingdom Metazoa; phylum Arthropoda; class Malacostraca; order Decapoda; family Parastacidae; genus Cherax; species Cherax quadricarinatus. The sequence continues at coordinate 19,276,546 of NC_091344.1, forward strand.
GTATGGTAGGGATGGTGTGTATAAGGGTGACCATGGTAGTATGGTAGGTATGGTGTGCATAAGGGTGACCATGGTAGTATGGTAGAGACTGTGTGTATAAGGGTGACCATGGTAGTATAGTAAGGATGGTATGTATAAGGGTGACCATGGTAGTATCGTAAGGATGGTGTGTATAAGGGTGGCCATGGTAGTATGGTAAGGATGGTGTGTATAAGGGTGACCATGGTAGTATGGTAAGGATGGTGTGTATAAGGGTGACCATGGTAGTATGGTAAGGATGGTGTGTATAAGGGTGACCATGGTAGTATGGTAAGGATGGTGTGTATAAGGGTGACCATGGTAGTATGGTAAGGATGGTGTGCATAAGGGTGACCATGGTAGTATGGTAAGGATGGTGTGTATAAGGGTGACCATGGTAGTATGGTAGGGACGGTGTGCATAAGGGTGACCATGGTAGTATGGTAGAGACTGTGTGTATAAGGGTGACCATGGTAGTATGGTAAGGATGGTATGTATAAGGGTGACCATGGTAGTATGGTAAGGATGGTGTGTATAAGGGTGACCATGGTAGTATGGTAAGGATGGTGTGCATAAGGGTGACCATGGTAGTATGGTAAGGATGGTGTGTATAAGGGTGACCATGGTAGTATGGTAGGGATGGTGTGTATAAGGGTGACCATGGTAGTATGGTAGGGATGGTGTGTATAAGGGTGACCATGGTAGTATGGTAGGGATGGTGTGTATAAGGGTGACCATGGTAGTATGGTAGGGACTGTGTGTATGGTGACCATGGTAGTAAGGATGGTATGTATAAGGGTGACCATGGTAGTATGGTAAGGATGGTGTGTATAAGGGTGACCATGGTAGTATGGTAGGGATGGTGTGTATAAGGGTGACCATGGTAGTATGGTAGGGACGGTGTGTCAACAGGAAAGCATCAATAAAAGATATATAAACAACGTATTGAAAATATCTCAGCTAGACAGGGCTCTCAGCAAACGAATTAAAGTTGGACAAATTGAGGTTTAGAAAGATATATGGAAGTGTTGTTGTAGTACAGTGGGTTGTGGATGAGTGGAACAAACTGCTGAGTACTATCTTTGTATTGAGACCTTTGGGTAACTTTAATATTTGGTTGGATGGGTACACGAGTGGATGTGGGTGTGAGTTAAACCTGCCTAGCGTGGGTCATATGCATAGCAGTTAGGTATATTTATTTTTAAAACGTTTCAACTACACATTAGGCTTCTTCGGTCGAATACAGAGCTGATTAATATGGAGTCAACACAGGTAGTGGAGAGGTAAAGTTATCAGTCCATCATCATCCTTGAAGTAGTAGTTTTGAGGTGGTCAGTCCCTCAGCCTGGAGAAATGTTCAGCTTCGTTATCTTGAGAAATGTTCTTATCTTCTTAGGAAGGAGGAGTACTACAGCAGCAGGCCTACTGCCCCATGCTAGGCAGCTCTAACTCCCACACCCACTCACGTACCTGTCAAACCCATTTTTTAAAGAATTCAAGAGTTTTCCCATCAGTGACGCTGCTCGGGAGTTTGTTCCACTTACCCACAACAGTTGCCTCTTAACCTCTTGAAGAAGATTGTTTACAACGCTGCAGAAGGCAGCGTCAGAGACAAATATGCCCTTGTGTGGATACATTTGTAGCTATGTGCGCGAGCTTGCTTGCATGTGTCTGCGAGTTTTTGTGGACGTGAGCGAGAGTTGGTTAAGGAGGTTTAAAGCCTATTGTTTACACGAGTGCCATTAAGGCTGCGTGTCACCTTTACACCACAAGTCAAGAAGACTTTTGTCCCTAAATTAAGGATTAAAGTAACCTATGAGTGTATATATGCTGAGAGACCATGTATTTGTGTGTTATATCCTGTGTGCGTGAGCACACAGGATATAACACACAAGTACATAAGAGTGGTGCTGGTGGACCAGCGCTGTGGTTCACTGTCTGCCAGCCAGGTTCCCACCATTTAGTAAGCATTATCCTGCTGCCTTTGGCTTATCCTGCCTTCTCTTACTCCCGTGTAGTGTTTGCTGGGGTCGACACTCGGCTCCTGGCCCCGCCTCCTAGTCTACTGCCTCATCCAAATACTTTCTTACATCCCTATGCCACATCTGTCTTTAGCTTCTACAAGTGTGTGTGTGTGTGTACGTACATACGTGTGTACACTTGCAGTGATGGGCAATTCCTGCCTATCGTTGTCCAGTCGTACCCAGTCTTAAAACAGTGTATGGTGTGTATATATGTCAAGCTATTGGTTAAACATTATCTTTATTCAGTTTATATATATATATATATATATATATATATATATATATATATATATATATATATATATATATTGATAGTTTATTTTGTGATGAATGGTGGCGGTGTAGGTGGGTGATAGTGTTGCTTTATCATACTGTTAACTGACAAACATCTTGACTCAACTTGCAGATAAAGAGATTAATGGCGTCAACAGTGTGACGTTTAGTTCCTCTTGCGCCCTTGCCCAGAATAAGAGCAACAAGAGGGACTGTCTGAAGACTTGTGAGGCGGCTGGACCCACCTGGTGAGGTAGGGCTCTGCTGTGGACTAATCAAAACACCTCCGCGGGTTCCTTGTATTCGTGTAGTGTAGTGTTGTGTTGCTTGTAGGGCACGCTAGGAAAAAATGAGTGATGTGTAACTTAATGCATTCCCAGTATTGAAGAATCGCTCGTGCGTCTATGTGATACTTGTTGATTAAAAAAAAAAAAGAAAAGTGCTTGATTTTGTGTGACTGGCGGTGTTTCTGAGCATTCACGATGGTGTTATTGTGGACCCAACACGATGGAGAGCGCATCGAGCCCCAGCCGACGGATGAGATCGTGCAGGAGCACCGTAAAGAAGATCAACAAGTGGCCAGCAAGACCGTGAAGGGCGAGGGCTCAACCACCCAGGCTTGTGCCTCTCCAGTTCCGACCATAAACATCGAAGACCTGACCGCTGGTGCCCCTCCCTCGGAGAAGCATGTAGTCACGCTGTGCCAAGTCTCTGAGATCATCGGCAGGAAGAAGTGTAGCACCTCCTTCATTTCTCCCTCCGTCTCTCCCTCCTCCTCCTCGGCATCTCCCTCCCCTCCTCCGTCCTCCTGCACCCCCACAAACACCGACACGGTGGAGGTGGTGTCGGTGGAGACACTGGAGGCGGCAGCGTTGGAGAACACCACCCGCGTGGCTGTCAACAAGACTGCTACTCTCGGACCATCACTACGCCTGGAGGAGGAGGAAGAGGAGGAGGAAGAGGGTAACAGGAAGAAGAAGAGTCAGAAGAGGAAGTTCTACACACTTCCCAGGAACTGGAAGAGCAAAGCTGCAGATTTCATCTTGACTAAAGGTAGAGTGGCCAGCTGAATGTTGCAGGTGGTGATGGTGGTAGATTAATGTTGCAGGTGGTGATGGTGATAGTTAATGTTGCAGGTGGTGGTGGTGAGTTAACATAGTTGCGGGTGGTGGTGGTGGGTTAACATAGTTGCAGGTGGTGATGGTGGTAGATTAATGTTGCAGATGGTGATGGTGATAGTTAATGTTGCAGGTGGTAATGGCGGGGTAACATAGTTTCAGGTGGTAATGGTTGGGTAACATAGTTTCAGGTGGTAATGGTTGGGTAACATAGTTGCAGGTGGTGGTGGTGGGGTAACATAGTTTCAGGTGGTAATGGTGGGGTAACATAGTTGCAGGTGGTAATACCTTATTAAGAGTTTTAACGTAACGCTGTGATGATACTTACGGATTTTGCCCTTGATTTATAACACCTCAGTGATACTGTGTTTTAGGGACAATTTATATATAAATATTATATATATATATATATATATATATATATATATATATATATATATATATATATATATATATACACACACACACACACACACACACACACACACACACACACACACACACACACACACACACACACACACACACACACGCGCGCGCGCACGCGCACGCGCGCAAATACAAGAGGCCTAGTGTCTAATCGACATGTGCCTAGGACAAAATGGTAACTAACACAAAAGTCAAAGATCAGATCTCTGAGCTCATCTTCGTATTTCACTATAGGAATGTGAGAGATGTGTATGAGGGCGAGACTTGGTGATATACAACGTTTGCTGTGTGAACACTTGATCATGAGAGACTTGGCCGCCGTGGTTACCAGACAGAGGACCGAGCCTACCTGGAGTTTACCTGGAGAGAGTTCCGGGGGTCAACGCCCCCGCGGCCCGGTCTGTGACTAGGCCTCCTTAGGTCAGTGTCCCAGGATGCGACCCACACCGGTCGACTAACACCCAGGTACCCATTTTACTGATGGGGAACATAGACAACAGGTGGAAAGAAACACGTCCAATGTTTCTACTCTGGCTGGGAATCGAACCCAGGCCCTCGCCGTGTGAAGCGAGAGCGTTAACCACCAGGCCACCAGAGCACCTACACCAGTGCTTGTGTTCAGTGACCCCCCCCCTCACACACACTTAATACAAGGTTCTTCCCCTCCTTGTGGTTCACGGTCATGTAGTATGTTGGTCTTACTGTATAAATCACAGCGCACTTCACTACATTATTAGCCGAGTTCTCGTCTGGAAGGATCTTTCATTATCGTGCGTTACTGTAGTGACGTTTTCGTAGTAGCGAAGTTGACATCACACCGGGCTAAGATATTTCCTGTTTTTCATGACATATATAGTATGTGTGTCTACGTAGTATGTGTCACATATGTTGCACTGTACTGACACATACGCTAACATTGTCACATTACGCCAACATCCAGATACATATACGCCACCATCGACTTTCACTATTACGCACAGGGCTTGCTATTAAGTTTGAGCCTCACTTCCTGTGCTGTATTGTGTATTGTGGCCACGCCCCCCTCTGAGGCCACGCCCCCCTCTGAGGCCACGCCCCCTCTGAGGCCACACCCCCTCTGAGGCCACACCCCAGAGGGACGCGGCCATTATACAGCTCTTCGCAGAGAGAAATTTTCTCCCAATAAGAGAGCCTTTTACAAAACGTCTTTTGTCTTCATATTTGTCGACAGCGCGCCATTTTTATGCCTAAATGTCCATTTACTAAACAAACAAGAGCAACATTTGCCCAAGAGCTCTCAGTGGCGTCGTGTTTCCCAACTCTGTTGCAAGCGCAATGTGACATTTGCCTAACCGCAGAACACATACGATCCTCAATACTGCAGCTCCCGGCTGACAGCGTGAGAGCGTCCCAGAGCTATTATATTATGTAGTTTCTCAAGGCTGTGGGTTAGTCTTGCCGTCCCGAGCAGCGTGAAGCCAGCGGTGGTGTGAGACGGACCAGATCGCTGAACGTAGGGAACAAGTAAAAGACTTGTGGGTTGTTATATTAGAGGATCTATCTTTTGGGGAACACAATAAGGCAGAGGAGCAGAGGCTGGAGGGTATTGCAAGCTGGGTTATGAGAAAAGAAGAAAAAGGCACAATACCGTGACTGGAACAATACACAAATAACCCGCACATGGGAGATCGAAGCTTCTCTCATAACCTTCTCTCTGTGTGCGGGTTATTTGTGTATTGTTCCGGTCACGGTATTGTGCCTTTTTCTTCTTTAAATTGCTGTTGCCCTCACGACTTGAATATTGTTCGGTGCTCTCGGCGCATCTTGCGGCAGGAGAGATACCAGAGCTGGGAAAAGTAGCTAAATTAACCACCTAAACTATTGAGATTCTTCAAAGCCCATGGCGATTTGTTTTCTGCAGATAAGAGATACCTGATAATTTATACATGGAAGGTACTTGAGGGCTTGGATCTTAACCTGCAAACTGCCATAACTTACGAGAGTGAAAGATGCGGGAATAGTGTGGAATAAACCAGAGTGAAAGTAGGTGAGCCACGGGTACAGTCAGAGAACACCAAGTCAACATCCGTGGTTCAAGACTCGTCAGCATTATTCCCAGCAGATATCAGAAATATTTCCGGAATACAGACAGAGGTGTTTAAGAAGTAGCGGTCAGCTTCCTGCTGCAGGTGATGGATCAGCCAGGTTGTGGATATGTTGGCAGCACTGTATGATCCTCGAGTGTTTATCGCTTCGTTATGATTGTAATAATATGGACATGTGCGCCTGTGGTCCCCTAGCTGGTATGTGGGTAAGACAGCAACACACACCCAGTTCATGAGTCACTGGGTAAGACAGTGCAACACATACCCAGCTCATGGGTCACTGGGTAAGACAGCAACACACCCAGCTCATGGGTCACTGTGGGTAAGACAGAGCAACACACACATTGCAACATTCAGCCTCTGGGTCACTGTTTTCACGTTACACAACTGACATCAATGACCGCACTAATACACTAAAAACTACATTGACCTAAATGTTGAATGTATCTAAAAGACATTGAAGATTAGTGTAACTTGCTGCGTCATCAACATCACGTCTTAACGTTAGTGTACGTCGGTGACACCCACTGCTGGTGGAAATATAGATTACAAGCTGAAGAAAAGACAGAAGTACCAGAACACGCTGGTAGTTACTGTTCATCAGCTTCTGTTGCTGGTAGTTGTGGTTAAGCTGTTTCTGTTGCTGGTGGCTATTTTGCATCAGCTTCTGTTGCTGGTGACTTTTTCACCAACCTCTGTTGCTGGTGACTGTTGTTCATCAGCTTCCGTTGGTGGTGGTTGTTGATCACTTCCTTGGTTGCTGGTGACATGGCTGCCTCACGGGCAGTAATAAATGTGTCTTGTTCCTCTCCACTTCGCTTGTGAGGCGAGAGAAACTCTTGACGGTGTTCCCCAAGGATGGAGGCTGACGGAGCTTCGTCTGGCGCAACTGATAAGTTCTCAGGGCTGTCTTATCCATTACCTGCTTCCTACGTTGGAAGTCGACTTGGTCACGATCCTTCCTGAGGCTGGCGAAGCTTATTCGGTTAATATCTGAATGTTGGTAGAATTACCGACAATATGTAAAGTAAAAGGACACAAATGCAACTAATGTGACATTTTTATTGTGGCAACGTTTCGCTCTCCATGAGCTTTGTCAATCCGTTGACAAAGCTCCTGGAGAGCGAAACGTTGCCACAATGAAAATGTCACATTAGTTGCACTTGTGGCCTTTTACTTCACATAATATCTGAGTGATGGTACTAAGTCTGTGGCTCTTCCCTGTACGGTCTTCATTATATTTTCGCCGTATTCATAATTTGAAGACCCCCATGATAAAGCCACTGGTTGGCGAAACGTTTACAAATAAAAATATCCAGATTTTTCACATACGTTTAATTTTTCATCATTATAAGAGAGTTAATATGGCATCCAGTATTTTTGTCGTCTGGCAAAACTGGGTTGCTCTATCCATTACTTCCTTCGTACGTTGGAAGTCGACTTGGTGACGATCCTTCCTGAGACTGGTGACGCTTTGTCTGGCTTACAGACATGCATATTGTAGATCAATGGTTCAGAGAACCGACACGTTGATAAATTAGACACATGTGCAACTCTTGGGTATCTTTCTTGAGGAAACGTTTCCTCAATAAAGATACCCAAGAGTTGCACATGTGTCTAATTTATCAGAGATGCATATGTTGAAACGTGTTTCACCCAAGTTGATGGATTGATTACAATCATCTTTACTTCGCTACTACATCTGCTGCCTCTGTATCAGACTGAAGAAACCTAGGCGAAACGTTTCAACAGTAAAGATTCCAAAGTGTTGCACATGTATCTTAACAAGGAGCCTTGGACACATTCTGGCTCGTGGAGTGTCATGTCTTCAGAGATTTAACATGACCACAGCACAAAAGTTTTCTGGGTTGCAAGAAGCGTCGCCAGTACTTTTTTTTTTTTTCCTTTTTTGTGGGAAAGTTCGCGGAAATGTTATATTTTGGCGTCGACGCCAAGTGACGGAGCAACTCTGAAGCTTCACGGAACTGTCAGCTGCGTCACCTTCTGTAGTAGATGACTGTGTGAACCTCAGTGGGGATTCTCTCTCTCTCTCTCTCACCCACGTAGTAGAGATTACCTTTTTTTTTTCATTTTCTTTATGGGCTTAAATTACAAAGTAAAGCATTTATACATTTTGTCGCGTATTTCTTCGAAAGCTTTTTTTGCTAATACAAAAAAGAAGGTTGTGGTTTATTCTGCTTCGTTATTATTATTATAATCAAGGGGGAAGCGCTAAACCCGTAGGATTATACAGCGCCCAGCGGAGGGGGGATGTGGAAGGCATTCAGGCTTAATTCGGGGAACTGGAGCACAGATCCAATTCCTTAAATCAAGAGCCCCTCACCAACATCAAGGAACCTTCCATGAGGGGTCTGCTTCGTTAAATACGTGCGATTTTTTGTTTTTTTTTTTTTTTTTTTTTTTTTTTTTTTTTTTTTTTTTTTTTTTTTTTTTTTTTTTTTTTTTTTTTTTTTTTTTTTTTTTTTTTTTTTTTTTTTTTTTTTTTTTTTTTTTTTTGGTCGGCTTCGGCGTGACGATGAGTCTCGGCTTGTAGTGGTTGTGTTGCATGTAGGGGATGGTGGTGGTGGTCGATGTGGTGGGATTGAGAGTGGATGTGTTGGTGGTTGTCGTGGTTGGGGAATGGCTGTGAAGGTCATAGTGGGAGTCTTAATGCGATGGGAAATAGTTGGGCAAGTGGGTGGGTGGGAATGGTTGGTTTAGAGAAGAACCTGCCTAGTTTGGGCCAGTAGGCCTGCTGCAGTGTTCCTGCATTCTTATGTTCTTATTGTCGCTCTTTTTACTACGAGATTCGGTTCAACTTAACGAACCCGGTTCGGTGAATACGGCTTATTAATTGGTACCCGAGCAGCGAGCTGTCATGTCCGCAATGGAGCCGTGTGTGAAGCCGCGAGATGAGATTTTTTTTTCTAGATTTCGCCGCCGAAGCTGCTAGTGTATTGTGCAGACCATATCCATCCTGTGGACAGTAACACAAAAGCATATGGATACACAAGAGGCCTAGGAACTAGGCTCCCAAGAGCATCAACAACAAATAAGCGAAGACGGGAGATAGAGATGAAGGGAGAAGAGATAGAACACGAAGAAGAGATAGAGCGCGGAGAAGAGATAGAGCACGGAGATTGGGAACGCAAGAGGAGTAATGTAGCTCACGTTGTGTTGTGGTCGCTACGGCACTGAACCCGAGGTACAGTGGTTTGAGGCAGGAATCATCACGGTCTCCTTGTTTGTGTTGGTCTCAGCTCTGTTCCAGATAGCAGAGGCCAGTCTTATCGTTAAGCATGGACGATATTTAGCTATAAAACTTAACAAAGCTCTCTCTAGAACGAAACGTCGTCTACATAAAGTTCTCTTATGCATATAGTGTCTTGTGTCCATATGTGGCGTGTAGAAGGTTCAACCAACAGTGTCCTGAGAGACTGAAGAAGCTACTGGCTGGCGTAACCTTTCCTCAGTAAAGATTTCCAAATGTTGCACAAGTTGTCTCACTTTTCAACTTGTCGGTTTTATAAAGCATTACATCACAACTGGGGAGACATCTGTATTCTGTCACTTCCCCTGAACCAATAGCTCTGACGTCCCACATCATAAAAATCTTTGAAAGAGTGCTAAGAAGCAGGATTGCAAATCACCTGGATTCCCAAAATCTGCACAATCCAGGGCAACATGGGTTCAGGGCAGGTCGCTCCTGCCTCTCACAACTACTGGATCACTATGACATGGCCTTGGATGCACTGGAAGAAAATCAGAATGCAGATGTAATATACACAGACTTTGCAAAAGCATTTGACAAATGCGATCATGGCGTAATAGCCCATAAAATACGTGCTAAAGGAATAACTGGGAAAGTGGGGAGATGGATTTTCAACTTCCTTACAAATCGAACACAAAGAGTAGTGGTCAACAGAGTTAAATCGGAGGCTGCCATAGTGAAGAGCTCTGTTCCACAAGGCACAGTACTCGCCCCCATCTTATTCCTTATCCTCATATCAGACATAGACAGATATATACATCACAGCACCGTATCATCCTTTGCGGATGATACTAGGATCTGAATATCAAAATGGTATACAATACCGACAGGTTGGTATGTAAGACACATAGGCAACAGTTAGGCAACTTTATTCCGAAACGTTTCGGAATAAAGTTGCCTAACTGTTGCCTATGTGTCTTACATACCACACTAGGATCTGCATGAGGCTGTCATCTGCTGAGGACGCGGTTAACCTCCAAGAAGATATAAACAAAGTTTTCCAGTGGGCAACGGTAAACAATATGATGTTCAATGAGGACAAATTCCAACTACTCCGTTATGGAAAACTGGAGGAGATAATAACTAGAACAGAGTATACTACAGACTCTGGCCATACAATAGAGCGGAAAAATAATGTAAGGGACTGTGGGAGTAGTAATGTCTGAGGATCTCACTTTCAAGGATCACAACAGTGCCACGATCGCAAGTGCAAAGAAAATGATAGGATGGATAATGAGAACGTTCAGAACGAGAGATGCCAAGCCAATGATGATCCTTTTCAAATCACTTGTTCTCTCTAGGCTGGAATACTGCTGTACATTAGCATCTCCATTCAAAGCAGGTGAAATTGCAGATCTAGAGAGTGTACAGAGATCCTTTACTGCACGTATAAGTTCTGTCAAGCACCTTAACTACTGGGAACGCTTGGAAGCACTTGACTTGTACTCGTTGGAACGCAGGAGGGAGAGAGATATCATAATCTACACTTGGAAAATCTTGGAAGGAATGGTCCCAAATTTGCACACAGAAATCACTCCCTACGAAAGTAAAAGACTGGGCAGACGATGCAAAATGCCGCCAATAAAAAGTAGGGGCGCCATTGGTACACTAAGAGAAAACACCATAAGTGTCCGGGGCCCAAGACTGTTTAACAGCCTCCCATCAAGCATTAGGGGAATTGCCAATAAACCCCTGGCTGCCTTCAAGAGAGAGCTGGACAGATACCTAAAGTCAGTGCCGGATCAGCCGGGCTGTGGCTCGTACGTTGGACTGCGTGCGGCCAGCAGTAACAGCCTAGTTGATCAGGCCCTGATCTACCGGGAGGCCTGGTCATGGACCGGGCCGCGGGGGCGTTGATCCCCGGAATAACCTCCAGGTAACCTCCAGGAAGAATGAAGTTCCCAATATCGTTGCTGGAACAATTCACTTTTAACAATCTTCTAATCCATGAAATGCGACTTTTTTTTCCCCATCAACTTCTGGCACAGAACAGTTTTTAAAAGAATTTCGAATGTACATGGTTGCATGCTGTCCACTGCTTCACACACATGTACATACGTGAAATGGCATTTGTTACTGGAGGACCAACAAAAGCCTGATCGATCAGCCCAGGAACCTGGAGGCCTGGTCTGGGACCGGCTCGAGGGGGGCAGCAACCCCTGGAAGAGACTAGAGGTAACCTACAAATAACCAGGAGAAATTCTCTGTTTTCACTCTGAACGCCCTTCAAAGGGGAAGGGGGTGTTCCTAGCTGGTGAATGAGAGGGTTCCTATTTTGTATCCCTTTCATGGGGGTTCCTGACTGGTATCCCTTCAAGGGGTTTCCCTGCTTTGTATCCTTTCATGGGAACACAAAGTAGGTCCCCAGGAAGGTCGACATGGGAACACAAGGCAGGCAAATAGGAAGGTCGACATGGGAACACAAGGCAGGCCCATAGGAAGGTCGACATGGGAACACAAGGCAGGCCCATAGGAAGGTCGACATGGGAACACAAGGCAGGCCCATAGGAAGGTCAACATGGGAACACAAGGCAGGCCCATAGGAAGGTCGACATGGGAACACAAGGCAGGCCCATAGGAAGGTCGACATGGGAACACAAGGCAGGCCCATAGGAAGGTCGACATGGGAACACAAGGCAGGCCCATAGGAAGGTCGACATGGGAACACAAGGCAGGCTCCCAGGAAGGTCGACACAGGACACATGTATCCTGCCTCTGTTGTGATTTTCTCAACCCGCGTTGTGATATTCTAGCCTGTGGTGGCTGGTGACACCACCAGCCACTCTGAGAACCTGAAGCTCACCCAGCCGGTCCCCGGGAACCTAGAGGCCATCCACTTAATGAGTCACCTCGCACACTCAAGCCATTTACTCTCATCAGCCAATCAGCTTCGCAACCAGTTAACCAATCATTGTTAATCAGCTAATGAGCCCTCTTAGTCAGTCAACATGCCAGTCAGTCACTCATGCAGAAAGTCATGCAAGCAGGAAGAATAAAAAGACACATTACGGTCGTCAAAAGTTTTAGTCCTTGAGAAGGGATTATTTGTATATTATACACGTCGACAGAACGAAAAGGCACAATACCATGACTGGAACAATACATACTCCCTCTACTTACTACTGTCACTACTACTACTACTACTACTACTACTACTACTACTACTACTACTACTACTTCCACTACTAGCATTACGTACTTCTTCCAATACTTCTCCACTTCCTTCTTTCTTCCTCTAATTGTCCAGTCGCTGTCCCCCTCTTATATATATTGGTTCCCTCACCTTCGCGTGTTAGTGTGACTTATCAATGATTCAAGTCAGAAACGTCGTTATCAGCTTCTTTCTCTTATGTGTGAGTTATTTGTGTATTGTGTAAGAATGGTATACAATACCGACAAGATGAAAATTAAGACACATGTGCAACATGATTCATTACCTTTGTAACCTGTGAGTTCATTGCCTTTGTACCTTGTTTAGCTATCAAAACTTTGGGGCCTAGTCCCTGGACCCATTATGTACCTCTGTAATCTTTTGACTACCGCCCACAGGATAGGTATGGGGTGCATAAACATCTGTGTAACATCTGGGTATCTTTATTTAGACGTTTCGCCATCCAGCCACTGGATGGCGAAACGTCTACAATAAAGATGCCCAGATGTTTCACATGTGTCTTAATTTTTATTTGTATATTATTATACATGCATTCATTTCCTGTTCTTCCATTGCCCCCTTCACTCACTCGTTGCCCCGGACACTGGCGGTGTATTATTTCGTTAAAATTCACACCAGGGTCTTGTTTCCTCTTTGAAAGTCGTCCTTCCGGAGCCAGAGTTTCCTATTGCGTTTACCTGACCCGGACCAGTCCATCATATCTCATAATACCGGTTTGGAATGCAGGATTTTGTGTGCCCAAGGCTTGTCCCAAGGTTTTCAGCCCTGATTAGCTAGTCTTATCTAATCTTTTCAACAATTCACTACAAACGGGTGTCGTAGTAGATAAGTGATACCTAACTCACGAAATCGTAATGACACTATTGCAAACATGGTGCCTATGCTAACCTTCCTATGGTGTAGAAATATACCTAGTTGGACGAATCTTATTGTGGCTAGCTGGTCCAGTGGCTAACGCGACGGTCTGGAGTTTTGAGACTCTGACCGCGGGTTCAATCCCGCCCGTGGTATGGTAAGTGATACCTATCTGCAAAGTGGATGATAGGTCCGTAGCTTCGAATTATTGACCAATAATCTTAACCTGAACTGTGAGGAAATCGATGGAATCAATAAATGTGGAGGCTACTAAGATACACTTCGAAATATATTAAGATATAAAATGATCGAGATGGCTAATAGAGTTTGCATAAATGGGAAAATCAGAATTGTGACGCATCACGAGTGGTGTTCCACAAGGGCCAGTATCGGGCTTCTTCAGTCGAATACGGAGGAGATAGCTGAAGTGGAGAGGTAAAGATGATGTGATCAGTCCATCTATCTTGTACATGCCTTCAGCTTCATAGTCTTGACTGCTAGAATTATGTAGATGAATGGTTCAGATAACCGACAAGTTGATACATTATACACATGAGCAACACTTGGGTATCTTCATTGTGCAAACGTTTCGCCAGACATTGGCTTCATTCCTCGTACTGCCAGAGGTGAAACATACAAGTAGGGAACAAGATGAAGTTGGAGCCATCTGTGGGCCAGCATTTTCATTTGATCAACTGACTTTATCTCGTTGACATCATAATGCTGTACGAATGTGTTCCATACTCGAGTCATCCTGGGGATAAATGATCTCAGATGAAGTGATATTCTGCAGAAGGGTACAGCCAGAGTGAAGTTGCTGCTTTCTGCCCGTCTTGTGGTATAGAAGCTTCCTTCTCTCTGTCCTCGAAGTGGAGCCAAGTGTGGTACTTTGACAGTGTTGGCCTTTTATATAACAGTAAAGTGACCCACATCCCTCCTTTGTTGAAGGCTCTGCTGAAATGACAGATCTATCCAGGATGGGCCCAAGCGAGAGACGAGACGTCTTGCTCTGTTCTCTACTCTGTCAAGCAGTCCCAGATGAGAGGGGGGGGCAGGCAAACTAAGAAAGTGGAGCATACTCAAGGTGTGAGCATATTTGTGCCTCATACAAAATCTTGCAACCCCTACTGTCAAGCAGATGCGAGATACGTCGAAGTGCTGTAAGCTTCCTGGCTGCCTTATTTGCAAGATTTACAACATGGTTCTTCATGGTAAGTTTGGAGTCAAATTTCACCCCAAGGATATCAACTTCTTCCCCAGGTACTGTACCATCATGATGCCTAGAGACCATCATCATTTGTGTTTTCTCAGGTGCAAATGTTACTTGCCATATGATATAGCTCTTAGCTGGTGATTGATGTAGCTTAGAGCAGCTGGCATTTCTTCTCATGGATAAGTAAATGTCAGAGTACAGTCATCTGCATATGCATGGGATTCTGGGATGAGATGAAGGTCATTGAAGTAGACATTCCATAACAATGGTCCCAGCACACTTCCTTGTGGAAGTGTGGAAGCACTTCTTTGTGAATCAGCAAGACATCCTTGTGGATGTCTTGCTGACTCTGTTCCATTGAAAACTACCCTTAGAGATCTACCATGAAGGCAGTAACTGAGGAGACGTAGCGTAGAGCCTGCAGTTCCCCGTGCTTGCAGTTTTGCTAAGAGGCCCTGGTGCCACACCCGGTCGAAAGCACCAGCAATGTCCAGTGCTACCACACAGCTGACTTTGGATTCATCCAGTGACTGGTGCCATTTAGTGGAGAGGTTTAACAACAGATCAACAGCAGAGTAACCTTTCCTGAAGCCATATTGACGGTCACAGAGTAGTGAGTGGTAGTCAAAAAATTTTGTTATATGTCTTGAGATTATTGGCTCAAGGATCTTGCCAGTGATTGACAGGAGTGACACTGGTCTGTAGTTGCTGATTTCTGCTCTGCTCTTCTTTTTGTGAACAGGGACTACATTTGCCTCTTTCCACAGAGAAGGCCATTGACACTGTACTAGTCAGTGCTGAAAGATGCGAGTTAGAGGTGCTGCTAGCTGGTCTGCACATCTTCTCAGCAATCTTGGGCTCAACTTGTCTGGGCCCACAGCCTTTTCTTGGTCAAGCGATTTAAGAAGGAAATGCACCTCCTCGTACCGTATTGTAACCACTGACAGTTTTGACACAGTTCTTGCAGCTAGCCAAGGAGGGTCCCTTGCTGGATCAGGACTTGCATTTTGGTAGCAAAGTGTTCGGCAAAGAGGTCCGCCTTCTCTTGACTACTAGTAGAGATGGTTCCATCCTGTCGATTTAGAGGTGGAATAAGTTCATCAGGCAGATAACCTTGTCTGTTCATGACCAGGAACCACCAGGTTTTGGAGCCCACTCTTCCTGATGCTAGGTTTCTTTTTGTGTCTATCTCCCATTTAGCGTTGGCCCAGTTTAGAACGTCACCCATATACCTACAGGCTTGCCTGGACAAGTTCCTGTTATAGGTGATAGGATGTCTCTTATACTTTAGCTATGCCTTGTACTTAGCAGTAGCAGTCTCTCTCTCTCTCTCTCTCTCTCTCTCTCTCTGTCATACAGTGGTCGCCGGTTAAGTTCGTGTGTCCACAAAGGTCAAGTGGATGGAGGTTGTGCAGTGTCATTCAACCTTGTTGTTAGGGACACTAAGTGGTTGCTCTCTCCAATGGGTGGGGGGAGAAGTGGGTGAAGCTTCTGAGTGGGACTGGAAGTGCAGGTGGGTGATTTTTGAGTGGGAATGGAAATGCAGGTAGCGCGCGCGCGCGCGCACACACACACACACACACACACACACACACACACACACACACACACACACACACACACACACACACACACACACACACACACACATGATAAAGCTCATGGTGCAGGGAGAGTGGCCCAGTAGAGGCCAGTGAAGAGGCGGGGCCAGGAGCTATGAATCGACCCCTGCAACCACAACTAGGTGAGTGCACACACACACACACCCATTATATATATATTATAATCTTGCGTATTCTACCAGGTAAATATGTATACACACAGCAAGGTAAATATCTCTTCGTGTGTGCATCGAGAAGTGGATGAATTGCAGTGTATATACACGGATATATATGTACATCTCTGGGTGTATATGTGCTGAAGACACTAACACACCTGGAAGTGTCAACTACAACAACAGGTTAATATAACTAGAACTAATGAACATAGTACCGATAAGATAGTGAATAAGATTTATGTGCAACACTTGGGAATCTTTAATTAGCACACATTACATTGATAAGGTCCGAAGGTGATTGCTGACGTCCCCAGATATTTGATGACGTCCCCAGGTGATTGATGAAGTCTCCAGGTGGGCGGGACGTCATTCTATCACAGAAGCCCGGTGTTGTACCTGTGTCTTAGTCACCAGTAGATTAACAACCGGGTACCTATTTACTGCTATGTGAACAGGAGGAGCAGGTGTAAGGAGAGTTATTTAATTCAACTCGCCCATCCCGGGAGTTGAACCAGGGTCCTCGTGGTTGTGAGCTAAGCTCCCTAGCGATACTTCGCCTGCTTGCAAATTGGCAGGGATAATTCATAGCCTCAAGAGAGAGAGAGAGAGAGAGAGAGAGAGAGAGAGAGAGAGAGAGAAGGAATGACTGACAGGTTCACAGGGTAAAGAGTTGGGAATAAGTCAATAAATTCAGGAGATGACGCAGACGTGATAGACAGGACGAATGTTTGTTTGGTGAAGTCATGGTTGTTGTTGCCTTCAGGGGCCTTCAAGGAAGGGCGTGTCTTGATGCCGCTGATCCAGGGTATTGATGCTGACCTTGTTTTTGTTGGATTAATTAAATCTGATCGCCTCTCCAAGTGTTGTTTGACCCCGTAGTGTTCACCTTCCCTTAATAACAATAATAATAAACACACATGTGTAACAGTTGGGTATATTTATTGTTGAAACGTTTCGCCTACACAGTAGACTTCTTCAGTCAAATATAGAGGCAGGAAGTGTAGTGGTGAAATGAAGACGATGTAATTAGTTCATCAGTCTTGAAGAAAAAGTATTTGAGGTGTTCAGTCCCTCAGCCTGGAGACCGATATCGTTCCAGACCAGGCTGAGGGACTGAACACCTCAAATACTTTTTCTCCAAGACTGATGGACTAATTACATCATCTTCATTTCACCACTACACTTCCTGCCTCTGTATTTGACTGAAGAAGTCTACTGTGTAGGCGAAACGTTTCAACAATAAATATACCCAACTGTTACACATGTGTCTTAATCTTCAACTTGTCTATATATTATATTGTTTTCAATAATAATAATAATAATAATAATAATAATAATAATAATTACCAGGTGTGTTTTACTCAGCTGTGGTGTCAGGCAGGAGTTACTGTTTCCGGGTTTCTCTCGCAGTGAGTTTCCGTTAATTTGCATTTCTTGCGTGTTGAATTCTGGTCACTATAGAACACCACAGCGTCATGTGGTCGACAAGTTTGACAGCAAATTCGGAAGTTTACAGAATATGGCTCTACGCTGAGCGAAATACTATCCCAATAAAAGTCTGACCTCCGTCTTGTGTTTTCATTTTTAACTGTTGTTGATAGTATGCCATCTGGATTCGTCGAACCATTGTCTCTATTAAATAACATTCTTGCGCCTCTATGACCACTTAAGCATGTTGGTCTCTTGCATTCTCTACATTACAAGGTAGCTGATTGTCACTGCAAAGTGAATGTTTGCACTTAATGACATTCTGTCGTGTGTTGCGTGTCTGGTTCACATAGAGAGAATACTTGGTCCAGCCTTGCTGGTTCATCGACCCCTTTTTTTCCCCATCGTCCCCGTAAGTTTATTCAGGTATCGGGAGCTTCTCAGTCGTCTTTGATACTTTGTATTATATTTTGTATGAATTTATTGTTTTATCTGGGTTATATTTAAATCTCATTCTCCATTTGTTCACACAATGTATATAATGTATACATTGTACAGCTATTGAAGAGGCAGCTGTAGGATTCATACGGGTTTAATACGCTCGCAGAATTGAGCTATGATGGGAACTTAATAAAGTGTACACGGGATTCCTGTACTGTTTCATTGCTACTCACTTTTTATTTATTCTCGTACATCGTCAATAAATATGGCTGGTAGTGGCGTCAGTGCTTTATTAGAAGCAACAACAAAAAATGCAATAAATCGGTTTCTGGCTGACGTTGGTGCTTTGTGATGGCAGGAGTTGAAGGAAGCAGCACGACGTGTGGAAGTTGCTGATCATGTAGGAACCATTGTAGGTACCATCGAGGTGGCACTTAGCCAAGGTTTTGATGGTCAGGCGTGAGAAATTACTGACGTTGGGGGGAGTGGCTGGCTAGGTGCTGAGTGGTGATGGAGGAACTGACCAGGAACTGTGTGTTGGCGTGAGTGACTGACCAGGACCTGTGTGTGTGTCTGGTAGTGGAGTTACTGACCAGGATCTGTGTATGTGTGTGTGTTGGTAGTGGTAGAGTGACTGACCAGGATCTGTGTGTATATGTGTGTGTTGGTAGTGGTGGAGTGACTGACCAGGATCTGTGTATGTGTGTGTTGGTAGTGGTGGAGTGACTGACAAGGATCTGTGTGTATGTGTGTGTGTTGGTAGTGGTGGAGTGACTGACCAGGATCTGTGTGTATGTGTGTGTGTTGGTAGTGGTGGAGTGACTGACCAGGATCTGTGTGTATGTGTGTGTGTTGGTAGTGGTGGAGTGACTGACCAGGATCTGTGTGTATGTGTGTGTGTTGGTAGTGGTGGAGTGACTGACCAGGATCTGTGTGTATGTGTGTGTGTTGGTAGTGGTGGAGTGACTGACCAGGATCTGTGTGTATGTGTGTGTGTTGGTAGTGGTGGAGTGACTGACCAGGATCTGTGTGTATGTGTGTGTGTTGGTAGTGGTGGAGTGACTGACCAGGATCTGTGTGTATGTGTGTGTGTTGGTAGTGGTGGAGTGATTGACCAGGAACTGTGAGCGATGCTGAAGGAGTGACTGGTCATTAACTGTGAGTGTTGGAGTGTGTGACCATCACGTCAGTAGCGCAGCCTGGCCTCGGCGTCCCGCTCACGTGATCGCTCTAAACCTTGAATGATTCTCCGGAAAATAGAACGGTACTGACATTAGGTTTAGCGTCCGGCCCTTCTCTCCTACGGCGCCGCCGCACTCTACCGTCAGAAAGCCCTGGATGAAAAATAATGCAGTGTAATATAAGATCCTTATTGACAACGTTTTGCCCACTCTGTGGGTTTTATCAAGTCGCAAACAGATCTACTTGGGGTGAGAGAGAATGAACCAATACATAGCAAGAACAGTGACGTAAAAAATCAAGAAAACAATGTAAAATGTAGAATTACCGACAATATGTTAGGTAAGAGGACACAAGTGCAACTAATATGACATTTTATTGTGGCAACGTTTCGCTCTCCAGAAGCTTTGTCAAACCGGCTTGACAAAGCTCCTAAATATGTAAGAAATAAATTGTACGTATGTCCCTTGCATACATATCAAAAGTATGTATGCAAGGGAAAAGTGTGGGCGAAACGTTATCAATAAAGGATCGCGTCATACTGTATATATGTCTTTTTTTTCCATCTTGTCGGTACTTTATACCGTTTCTCTCCTTGAGAAATGTATTAGGTAAAAGGCAACGTCTCGCTCTCCAGGAGCTTTGGAGAGTGAAACGTTGCCACAATAAAAATGTCACATCAGTTGCACTTGTGTCCTTTTACCCAACATATTGTTAGTAATTCTACCAACATTAACACAATCTGAGAAATGTGCTGCTAACCTATTCCACATATCTACCAAGCGGGACAAAAGCTAACCACGTTTTCATGTTGCGTTCCATCACACAGGATTGGTTGCATTTACACAGTGTTTTAGAATCTGTCTGAGCTAAGAAACTGCAGAATAATAGCGAAGTCGTATTTCCGGGCGAGGGGCTGGCGAAGGCAGACTCAGGCGTTGACTTTAATGTATAAAGCAAGGGAATAACAGGGGCAGAAAAACCAAGGCGAAAGAGAGAGTTGCACAAGAGAGAAGCTCGGCAGGAGAGTCGTGGACGAGTGTGGGGATGAAGGGAGGTAGGGAAGGAACTGGGAAATAGTAACACTGAAGGAATACAAGGTTTTAAGAAGCTTCAGACGTGGGTTAATTAAGTAAATGCAGAAGTGATATTCGTTGTGTATCTGTGAGCAGGACCTTCCCTACATAGTCCTCTGCACTCATTGAGCTGTACTCGTCGACCTGCACTCGTGGAGTTCCATTCGAGAGGGAGGCAGTCTCAACTCCCACCTCCAACCCCCTCCCCCATCTTTCTCGGGCCCTGTTGTACCTACTCTTGAAACTATGTATGGTGTTTGTCTCCACCACCAGGCCTAGTCACGGACCGAGCCACGGGGACGTTGATTCCCGAAACCCTCTCCAAGTATACTCCAGATATACTACTCCATTATTTACTTCATTTCACTCATTCCACTCCTGATACCTTCTGTTGTCTACGGTGATTTGTTAAACTAGAGTGTCGAGATTGCTGCCACGCGCACCAACGCCGCACTGCGCAATTCGCTAGCTTTTTTTTCGTATCGACCTCAAGGTCAATGTTGTGGGCAGAATATGAACCGGAAGGGCGTTTGTCTTTACGTATGACATTTGTAATGATGTGATTGCTAGGCATAACTAAGGTATAACTAAGGTATCGATGTGTGTGTAATGTCAACAGCATTATCTTAATACTTTATTCTGTATGATACACAGTGGGGGAAAATCCAGCAGTGTGGCGACACACTTCCCTGTGATAGTTACACAGTGGGAACAAGATCTAGCAATGTTTTCCTATCATTACATCACACAGGATAACATAAGATGGCACGTGACGTAAATGGTTTAAGAAAACCGACAAGTTGAAGAATGTAAAGTAAAAGGACACACGTGTAACTAATGTGACATTTTATTGTGGCAACGTTTCGCTCTCCAGGAGCTTTATCAACGGCTTGATAAAGCTGGAGAGCGAAACGTTGGCACAATAAAATGTCACATTAGTTGCACATGTGTCCTTTTACTTTACATATTGTCGGTAATTCTACCAATATATATACAAGTTGAAGAATGAGACACTTGTGAAACATCTGGGTAACTTTACTGAAGAAATGACTCACGAAATCGTAATGACACGATTGCAAACAAACCATACTACGGGTGGGGTTTGATCCCGCGATCAGAGTCTCAAAACTCAAGACCGTCGCGTTAACGGCTTTGAGGGGACTTGAGCTAGAGTTCGTCACGGCCACGCTAGCTGGAGATTCGTCTGTAAAAACTTGCATTTGTGGTCACAGTGGTGCCTGTGCTAACCTTCCTATGGTGTAGAAATATACCTAGTTGGACGAATCTTATTGTGGCTAGCTGGTCTAGTGGCTAACGCGACGGGCTGGAGTTTTGAGACTCTCTGACCGCGGGTTCAACCCCACCCGTGGTATGTTTTTTTTTTTTTACTGAAGATGTTTCGCCAACCAGTGGTTCCTTCAGTCCACTGAAAAATGGCATTGTGATGACAAGAAATGTGAAAAAAAAAACGTACAGCTCAGGATATTTATTAGAGAAAACGTTTCGCCTTTAGTGGCTTCTTCAGTCCTAATGAAGAAGCCACTTGTGGCGAAACGTTTCCTTTAATAAATATCTTACCTGTACATGTGTGTCCTGTTTTTTTCCGACTTCTGTCCAATACTCGTAAGAATAAGTCTTCCCAAATGTTGCTAAAGTGTTTCAGCCAAGATGGAGTCTACCTGGTGGGTGTTCCGGGGGTCAGCGTCCCCGCTGCCTGGTCCTTGACCAGGCTTCCCCGGTGGATCAGGGCCTGATCAACCAGGCTGTTACTGCTGGCCGCACGTAGTGTGTACACGTTGAAGATTAAGACACATGTGCAGTAATTAGATATCTTTATTGACGAAACGTTTGGCCTACACAGTAGGCTTCTTCAGTCAAATACAAAGGGAGCAGTAGTAATGAAGTGATGATGTAATCAGTCCTTTGTATAATTCATATTTCCACTACAAGAATTTATGTACACTACGTCCTAAGTTCAGCACAGGTTAAACCTAATAGTGAATGCAGTTTTGGAGTGACTGAGAATGAGAACATTCTTAGAGACAAAGTATTTGAGGTGGTCAGTCCCTCAGCCTGGAGAAGAGTTCAGCTCCATGGTTTGGAGCGATACCGGTCTCCAGGTTGAAGGACTGACCACCTCAAATATTTTTTCTACGAGATTGTTGGATTGATTACTTCAGCTTTCTTTCATTACTACTGTTCCCTTTGTATTTGACTGAAGAAGCCTACTGTGTAGGCGAAATGTTTCAGAATAAAGTTACCTAACTGTCTTGCTTATAGCGTCAAGTATTCCAGTCTGGTCTCAGTAGCTATGAGAGCTTGTAAGGTCTTCTTCCAGCAGAGCTGGATGTTGATGGTGGGACCCGCCTTGTGAGGGTAAGGGTGCGGTCGGAAAGGTAGGGTATTTAGGGAACTGGAAAGGAGGGAAGGGAGGTGTGGTAGGGGAGGAGGTTATGTAAGGAGAGAGGCAGGGAAGGGAGAAGAGAGAGAGGGAGGGAGGGGGGAACTAGAAGAGGAAGAGATGGGAGACCCCGATTAGAGCGTAGGAGAAGGCAAGGAGAAAAGGGGTGAAGCAGGCCTACTGGCCCATACTAGGCAGAGCCTTCTCAAACCCAAACCCACTAACAAAAATATTTAGAACAGAAATATTTAGAGGTGAGGAGCGGAAAGCTAGCACGGGAGAAAAATAGCAAAAACGAAGAATGGTAGACGATATAGGAAAGAAGGAAAGTGAGGGTGGGGAGAAAGAAGGGGAGGGAAAGACAGAAAGAAGGGGAGAAGGGAGGGGAGACAAGTGGTCAGGGAAACGTCCTCAGGTTGTCTCACCCCGGAAGTGGCCGGTGACGGGGGGAGATGGGATGAGTGGGAGGGGAGATAGGGGAGGGGTGATCACCCCTTTGTTTCTGCTGGACACGTGCTCCCTCCAGGTGGTCCCCTGGGGAGACCAGGGGGAAGGGGGAGGATCTGGGGGTGTTGGGGGAGTAACGGACACTGGGGGGGTGTGGCCGCTTGAGTGTTTCTCGGGGAGGGGTTGGGGAGACGCATCTGGAGGTGGGGGAGGCGAACCTGGAGGTGGGGAGGCGCACCTGGATGAGGTGGGGGGAGAGGCTTCCTTTCCCAAACCTAGTGAGAGGGGTTCATGATCCATGGAATTGGACCTGAACTGTTGAATTAATCCGAATTACGAGGAGGAAAAGGAAGAGAATGAGGAAGAGAGGGAAGGAGGAGGAGGACCTCTTACTGGTGGCGTTCCACAAGGATCAGTTTTGGGCCCTTTGTTGTTGTTAATAATTTACATCGGTGACTTTGATAAGGAAATTGTAGGTGACTTGAGTAAATTTGTTGTTGATGCAGAAATAGGCCGAATGATTGATTCTGAGGACACAAATGAGCTCCAGGAGGATTTGGACAAATTAATGTTCTTATGATAGGTCACATGTGCAACAGTCAGGTATCTTACACGTGTGTCTTATCAACCTGTCGGTATTGTATACCATTTGCATATTCACTAATGTTCTTATGTTTTAATAGGAGAAAGAGGAGGAGGAGGAGGAATAGGTGATAATAATAATAATAATAATAATAGTGAGGTTAGAGTAAGAAAATTTTGTTACTTTTAAGGCTATTGGGGAGTGGATTTTTTTTTCAACAAAATCAGCTACACCCGCAGTGTGCTGCTATCCAATTCCTTTTTATGAATTCATGTGTTTTAAATTTCAAGACATGATGATTTTCATATTAGTAATAACAATGAAGCCAAAGATAATTGTTATATTTATATATTTAAGGAGGGAGATACTACACACAAATAATTCACACATAGTGAAGAGCTCTGTTCCACAAGGCACAGTACTCGCCCCCATCTTATTCCTTATCCTCATATCAGACATAGACAGAGATATACACCACAGCACCGTATCATCCTTTGCGGATGATACTAGGATCTGCATGAGGCTGTCATCTGCTGAGGACGTGGTTAACCTCCAAGAAGATATAAACAAAGTTTTCCAGTGGGCAACGGTAAACAATATGATGTTCAATGAGGACAAATTCCAACTACTCCGTTATGGAAAACTGGAGGAGATAATAACTAGAACAGAGTATACTACAGACTCTGGCCATACAATAGAGCGGAAAAATAATGTAAGGGACCTGGGAGTAGTAATGTCTGAGGATCTCACTTTCAAGGATCACAACAGTGCCACGATCGCACGTGCAAAGAAAATGATAGGATGGATAATGAGAACTTTCAAAACGAGAGATGCCAAGCCAATGATGATCCTTTTCAAATCACTTGTTCTCTCTAGGCTGGAATACTGCTGTACATTAACATCTCCATTCAAAGCAGGTGAAATCGCAGATCTAGAGAGTGTACAGAGATCCTTTACTGCACGTATAAGTTCTGTCAAGCACCTTAACTACTGGGAACGCTTGGAAGCACTTGACTTGTACTCGTTGGAACGCAGGAGAGAGAGAGATATATCATAATCTACACTTGGAAAATCTTGAAAGGAATGGTCCCAAATCTGCACACAGAAATCACTCCCTACGAAAGTAAAAGACTGGGCAGGCGATGCAAAATGCCCCCAATAAAAAGTAGGGGCGCCATTGGTACACTAAGGGAAAACACCATAAGTGTCCGGGGCCCAAAACTGTTCAACAGCCTCCCATCAAGCATTAGGGGAATTGCCAATAAACCCCTGGCTGCCTTCAAGAGAGAGCTGGACAGACACCTAAAGTCAGTGCCGGGCTGTGGCTCGTACGTTGGACTGCGTGCGGCCAGCAGTAACAGCGTAGTTGATCAGGCCCTGATCCATCGGGAGGCCTGGTCATGGACCGGGCCGCGGGGGCGTTGATCCCCGGAATAACCTCCAGGTTACCAGGTAATGTGAAAGAGAGAGAGAGAGAGAGAAGCTTAAGACTCGCTCTCTCTTTGTTAATGTCACTAGTTAATGGTCCAAGTCGGACCGAAACGTCGTCGTAAGCTCCTCTCTCCTATGTGCGGGTTATTTGTGTATTGTTCCAGTCATGGTATTGTGCCTTTTTCTTCTTTGAGAAGAGTGTAAACATTAGTGTAATTGTTGAGTGAATCACGAACTTCAGATGTTACCAAGAAAATTGTCACAGGAAAGGCCCAAAAAAAAAAAAATAATTGAAAAAGTTACAGCTTAACCTAACCGTGTGTGACTTGAAAAAGCCCACTGTGTGGGTGAAACGTTGTCAATAAAGGATCACATTATACTGCATTTGTGGTGACGTGTACTTAGCAGTGGTGACGTGTACTTAGCTCAGTGGTGACGTGTACTTAGCTCAGTGGTGACGTGTACTTAGCTCAGTGGTGACGTGTACTTAGCTCAGTGGTGACATGTACTTAGCTCAGTGGTGACGTGTACTTAGCTGGAGTGGTGACGTGTACTTAGCTCAGTGGTGACGTGTACTTAGCAGTGGTGACGTGTACTTAGCTCAGTGGTGACGTGTACTTAGCTCAGTGGTGACGTGTACTTAGCTCAGAGGTGACGTGTACTTAGCTCTGTGAAGACCTGTTTGTGTGCTCTCTGTGAATCTGAACCAGGATGCCCTCTCTTGAGCAACTTTACCAGCAGCTGAGAGAAGAGCTCAGAGTTGCTAAGATGGAGATACGGCGATTAACGGAGGAGAACAAGAGGATTCGTAGTAATCCTCCTGTTGTGAGTCCCCAGGTTAAGAGAGGAGCTTGGTCAGTGGCCGGGCAACATGGAACCAAGCTGAAGATCAAGAAAACGGTTGGAGAGGCAGAAACAACGAGAAACCAGAAGACTACCGTGGAAACTTCCAACCCATTCTCCGTGCTACCTGACGAATGTGAGTGTTCTACTGGGAATGCCACAACGAGCACCAAGGAAGCATTGGCAGACGTGAGTGAGACATCCCTAGAATACCCAACGAAGACCATCGAGAACGTCTTGACGAATTCCACAAGTGGTGTAATGCTACCTGACGAATGTGAGTCGACTACTGGGAGCATCACGAAGGACGACGCCAAGGAAGGTAAAAACATTGTTGTTGTTGGGGATAGCCAGATTAGGTACATGGATAGGGCATTCTGCTTCAAGGATAGGAGTAGGAGGCAGAGAGTGTGTTTTCCTGGGGCTGGGATGAAGGATATTGTTAGCCGTCTGGATGACATCATGAGAGGTAATGGGAGCAATCCTATTATCTGTCTCAATGCTGGAGGCAACGATGTTGGCAGACGTAGGAGTGAGGACCTGATTAGCAGGTATAGGTCAGCAATAGAGATAATTAGGAGGAAGGGTGGGAAACCTGTCATATGTGGCATTTTGCCAAGGAGAGGAGTTGGAAATGAATGGTTGTCCAGAGCAATTGGTGTCAATTGCTGGCTGGACAAATACTGTAAGGAAAATGCGGTAACATTCATTGACAACTGGGACCTCTTCTATGGCAGAAATGACATGTATGCCAGGGATGGGGTTCACTTATCTAGGTGTGGGGTGGGAGCACTGGCCAACGCAGTGGAGGGAGCTGTTAGGTCTTTAAACTAGGAATAGTTAGTGGTATGGGTTTTGGCGGGAAAACTGTGAAGTCGCTGGGTAGTAATATGAGTACTAGGAGAACTAGTAATAGGCAAAATGAGGTGGATATTGGAAAGCCAGTGGCACTAATTGACAAGGACAGTAATAGGTTTAGTGGAATAACAGAAAGGAGCAGGAAGGGTAAAGAGAGAGGAGGGTCTTTAAATATTTATTATACAAATAGTCGCAGTGCTAGGAATAAGATGGACGAGTTGAGACTAGTTGCTAGTGCAGGTAACATTGATGTATTTGCCATTACTGAGACGTGGTTTAATTCAAAAAGTCGGGACATGCCTGCAGAATGTCACATTCAGGGTTTTAAATTGTTCCAAGTAGATAGAAGTATTGGGAAGGGGGGTGGGGTGGCATTGTATGTCCGAGATCGCTTGAACTGTTGCATAAAAACGGGTATTAGGTCTGAAGTAACACATACAGAGTCTGTTTGGATAGAATTTTCAGAGGGGCATGAAAAATTAATTTTAGGTGTGATATACCGTCCCCCAAATTTAGATAGGGACCAGGGGAGACTACTATGGGAGGAAATTGTTTGGGCCACAAGGTGCGATAATGTAATTCTAGGAAACTTTAACTTTAGTCATATTGATTGGAATTTCTTGACTGGGAATTTAGAATCATATGACTTTTTAGAAGTAGTTCAGGATTGTTTTTTGAAGCAGTTTGTGACAGAACCTACCCTTAAGGGGTAATAATCTGCATGACTTAGTTATGGCAAACAATGAATCCCTTGTTAATAATTTAGAAGTTTCAGAGGAACTGGGTGCTAGCGACCACAAATCAATTACATTTAGCATTGAATGGAAGTATGATAGTAGGGATAACTCAGTAACAGTCCCAGATTTTCGCTTAGCAGATTACGATGGGCTTAGAGAACATTTATCATCTGTTGGCTGGGGTAACGAAGAGAGCTATCAATATGACAGTTTTCTGAACACTATACATGCTGCTCAAAGAACGTTTATCCCTTATAAAGAAATTAGATCAAATAGAAATGACCCAAAATGGATGAATAATAGGCTGAAATATCTACTAGGGCATAAGAAAGGAATTTATAGGCATATCAAAAGAGGTGAGGGTCATCTTATGAATCAGTATATTGACATTAAGAGGGACATTAAAAAGGGGATAAGAAAAGCTAAAAGGGACTATGAAATTAAAGTTGCTAGGGATTCTAAAACTAACCCAAAAAGTTTTTTCCAGGTATATAGAACAAAAGTCAGAGATAAGATAGGTCCCCTTAAAAATAACTATGGGCATCTTACTGACAAAGAGAATGAAATGTGCTCGATTTTAAATAATTATTTTCTCTCGGTTTTTACACAGGAAGACACTAATAATATTCCAGTAATTAATTTTTATAGTGGGCTAGAAGAAGATAAATTATGCAACATCACAGTCACTAGTGAAATGGTTGTGAAGCAGATAGACCGACTGAAGCAAAATAAGTCGCCGGGTCCTGATGAGGTTTTTTCAAGGGTTCTTAAGGAATGCAAAATGGAACTCTGTGAACCATTAACTAATATTTTCAATTTATCTCTTCAAACAGGTGTAGTGTCTGATATGTGGAAGATGGCTAATGTAATTCCTATTTTTAAAACAGAGGACAAGTCGTTACCGTCAAATTACCGCCCAATAAGCCTGACCTCAATTGTAGGCAAATTACTAGAGTCAATTATAGCTGAGATTATAAGAAGCCATCTCGATAAGCATAGCTTGATTAATGATACTCAGCATGGATTCACAAGAGGCCGGTCTTGTCTAACTAATTTATTAACTTTCTTCAGTAAAGCCTTTGAGGCTGTTGACCACGATAAAGAATTTGATATTATTTACTTAGATTTTAGTAAGGCATTTGATAGAGTTCCGCACCAAAGACTGTTGAAGAAAGTAGCAGCTCATGGCATTGGGGGAAGGGTGCTCTCGTGGATCGAATCATGGCTCACAGACAGGAAGCAGAGTGTCCATAAATGGGGTTAAATCTCAGTGGGGATCAGTAACAAGTGGCGTTCCACAGGGATCAGTCTTGGGCCCGTTGTTGTTTATAATATATATCAATGATCTTGATGAAGGAATTACTAGTGATATGAGCAAATTCGCCGATGACACAAAGATAAGTAGGATAATTGATTCAAACTTAGATGTTAGGGAACTTCAGAAAGATTTAGACAAACTCTATTCTTGGTCAGAAAAGTGGCAGATGCAGTTCAATGTAGATAAATGCAAGGTTCTGAAGCTCGGGAGTGTCCATAACCCTAGCACTTACAAGTTAAATAATGTAGAACTTTGCCATACAGATTGCAAAAAGGACTTGGGGGTTATGGTAAGCAGCAACCTTAAACCAAGACAGCAATGCTTAAGCGTACGTAATAAGGCAAATAGATTATTGGGATTTATATCAAGAAGTGTAAGCAACAGAAGTCCGGAAGTCATACTGCAGCTTTATACATCATTAGTAAGGCCTCACCTAGATTATGCAGCTCAGTTCTGGTCTCCATATTACAGAATGGACATAAATTCATTAGAAAACATTCAGCATAGGATGACTAAATTAATACATAGCATTAGAAATCTTCCTTATGAAGAAAGATTGAAGACTCTTAAGTTACATTCACTTGTTAGACGAAGAATGAGGGGAGACCTGATCGAGGTGTATAAGTGGAAGATAGAACATAAGAACATAAGAAAGGAGGAACACTGCAGCAGGCCTGTTGGCCCATACTAGGCAGGTCCTTTACAATTCATCCCACTAACAAACATTTGACCAACCCAATTTTCAATGCTACCCAAGAAATAAGCTCTGATGTGCAAGTCCCACTCAAATCCAACCCCTCCCACTCATGTACTTATCCAACCTAAATTTGAAACTACCCAAAGTCCTAGCCTCAATAACCCAACTAGGTAGACTGTTCCACTCATCAACTACCCTATTTCCAAACCAATACTTTCCTATGTCCTTTCTAAATCTAAACTTATCTAATTTAAATCCATTACTGCGGGTTCTCTCTTGGAGAGATATCCTCAAGACCTTGTTAATATCCCCTTTATTAATACCTATCTTCCACTTATACACTTCGATCAGGTCTCCCCTCATTCTTCGTCTAACAAGTGAATGTAACTTAAGAGTCTTCAATCTTTCTTCATAAGGAAGATTTCTAATGCTATGTATTAATTTAGTCATCCTACGCTGAATGTTTTCTAACGAATTTATGTCCATTCTGTAATATGGAGACCAGAATTGAGCTGCATAATCTAGGTGAGGCCTTACTAATGATGTATAAAGCTGCAGTATGACCTCTGGACTTCTGTTGCTTACACTTCTTGATATAAATCCCAATAATCTATTTGCCTTATTACGTACGCTTAGGCATTGCTGTCTTGGTTTAAGGTTGCTGCTTACCATAACCCCCAAGTCCTTTTCGCAATCTGTATGGCTAAGTTCTACATTATTTAACTTATAAGTGCTAGGGTTATGGACACTCCCGAGCTTCAGAACCTTGCATTTATCTACATTGAACTGCATCTGCCACTTTTCTGACCAAGAGTAGAGTTTGTCTAAATCCTCCTGAAGTTCCCTAACATCTACGTTTGAATCAATTATCCTACCTATCTTCGTGTCATCGGCGAATTTGCTCATATCACTAGTAATTCCTTCATCAAGATCATTGATATATATTATAAACAACAACGGGCCCAAGACTGATCCCTGTGGAATGCCACTTGTTACTGATCCCCACTCGGATTTAACCCCATTTATGGACACTCTCTGCTTCCTGTCTGTGAGCCATGATTCGATCCACGAGAGCACTCTTCCCCCAATGCCATGAGCTGCTACTTTCTTCAACAGTCTTTGGTGCGGAACTCTATCAAATGCCTTACTAAAATCTAAGTAAATAATATCAAATTCTTTATCGTGGTCAACAGCCTCAAAGGCTTTACTGAAGAAAGTTAATAAATTAGTTAGACAAGACCGGCCTCTTGTGAATCCATGCTGAGTATCATTAATCAAGCTATGCTTATCGAGATGGCTTCTTATAATCTCAGCTATAATTGACTCTAGTAATTTGCCTACAATTGAGGTCAGGCTTATTGGGCGGTAATTTGACGGTAACGACTTGTCCCCTGTTTTAAAAATAGGAATTACATTAGCCATCTTCCACATATCAGACACTACACCTGTTTGAAGAGATAAATTAAAAATATTTGTTAATGGTTCACAGAGTTCCATTTTGCATTCCTTTAGAACCCTTGAAAATACCTCATCAGGACCCGGTGACTTATTTTGCTTCAGTTGGTCTATCTGCTTCACAACCATTTCACTAGTGACTGTGATGTTACATAATTTATCTTCTTCTGGCCCACTATAAAAATTAATTACCGGAATATTATTAGTGTCTTCTTATGTAAAAACCGAGAGAAAATAATTATTTAAAATCGAGCACATTTCATTCTCTTTGTCAGTAAGATGCCCATAGTTATTTTTAAGGGGACCTATCTTATCTCTGACTTTTGTTCTATATACCTGGAAAAAACTTTTTGGGTTAGTTTTAGAATCCCTAGCAACTTTAATTTCATAGTCCCTTTTAGCTTTTCTTATCCCCTTTTTAATGTCCCTCTTAATGTCAATATACTGGTTCATAAGATGACCCTCGCCTCTTTTGATACGCCTATAAATTCCTTTCTTATGCCCTAGTAGATATTTCAGCCTATTATTCATCCATTTTGGGTCATTTCTATTTGATCTAATTTCTTTATAAGGGATAAACGTTCTTTGAGCAGCATGTATTGTGTTCAGAAAACTGTCATATTGATAGCTCTCTTCGTTACCCCAGTCAACAGATGATAAGTGTTCTCTAAGCCCATCATAATCTGCTAAGCGAAAATCTGGGACTGTTACTGAGTTATCCCTACTATCATACTTCCATTCAATTCTAAATGTAATTGATTTGTGGTCGCTAGCACCCAGTTCCTCTGAAACTTCTAAATTATTAACAAGGGATTCATTGTTTGCCAGAACTAAGTCAAGCAGATTATTACCCCTTGTAGGTTCTGTCACAAACTGCTTCAAAAAACAATCCTGAATTACTTCTAAGAAGTCGTATGATTCTAAATTCCCAGTCAAGAAATTCCAATCAATATGACTAAATTTAAAGTCTCCTAGAATTACTACATTATCGTGCCTTGTGGCCCTAACAATTTCCTCCCATAGTAGTCTCCCCTGGTCCCTATCTAAATTTGGGGGACGGTATATCACACCTAAAGTTAATTTTTCATGCCCCTCTGAAAATTCTATCCAAACAGACTCGGTATGTGTTACTTCAGACGTAATACCCGTTTTTATGCAACAGTTCAAGCGATCTCAGACATACAATGCCACCCCACCCCCCTTCCCGATACTTCTATCTACTTGGAACAATTTAAAACCCTGAATGTGACATTCTGCAGGCATGTCCCGACTTTTTGAATTAAACCACGTCTCAGTAATGGCAAATACATCTATGTTACCTGCACTAGCAACTAGTCTCAACTCGTCCATCTTATTCCTAGCACTGCGACTATTTGTGTAATAAATACTTAAAGACCCTCCCCTCTCTTTACCCTTCCTGCTCCTTTCTGTTATTCCACTAAACCTATTACTGTCCTTGTCAATTAGTGCCACTGGCTTTCCAATATCCACCTCATTTTGTCTATTACTAGTTCTCCTAGTACTCATATTACTACCTTGAGACTTCACAGTTTTCCTGCAAAAACCCATACCACTAATTATTCCTAGTTTAAAGACCTAACAGCTCCCTCCACTGCATTGGCCAGTGCTCCCACCCCACACCTAGATAAGTGAACCCCATCCCTGGCATACATGTCATTTCTGCCATAGAAGAGGTCCCAGTTGTCAATGAATGTTACCGCATTTTCCTTACAGTATTTGTCCAGCCAGCAATTGACACCAATTGCTCTGGACAACCATTCATTTCCAACTCCTCTCCTTGACAAAATGCCACATATGACAGGTTTCCCACCCTTCCTCCTAATTATCTCTATTGCTGACCTATACCTGCTAATCAGGTCCTCACTCCTATGTCTGCCAACATCGTTGCCTCCAGCACTGAGACAGATAATAGGATTGCTCCCATTACCTCTCATGATGTCATCCAGACGGCTAACAATATCCTTCATCCCAGCCCCAGGAAAACACACTCTCTGCCTCCTACTCCTGTCCTTCAAGCAGAATGCCCTATCCATGTACCTAATCTGGCTATCCCCAACAACAACAATGATTTTACCTTCCTTGGCATCGTCCGTCGTGATGCTCCGAGTAGTCGACTCACATTCGCCAGGTAGCATTACACCACTTGTAGAATTCGTCAAGACGTTCTCGATGGTCTTCGTTGGGGTTTTTAGGGATGTCTCACTCACGTCTGCCAATGTTTCTTTGGTGCTCGTTGTGGCATTCCCAGTAGAACACTCACATTCGTCGGGTAGCACCGAGAATGGGTTGGAAGTTTCCACGGTAGTCTTCTGGTTTCTCGTTGTTTCTGCCTCTCCAACCGTTTTCTTGATCTTCAGCTTGGTTCCATGTTGCCCGGCCACTCACCAAGCTCCCCTCTTAACCTGGGGACTCACAACAGGAGGATTTCTACGAATCCTCTTGTTCTTCTCCGTTAATCGTCGTATCTCCATCTTAGCAACTCTGAGCTCTTCTCTCAGCTGCTGGTAAAGTTGCTCAAGAGAGGGCATACTAGTTCAGATTCACAGAGCACACAAACAGGTCTTCACAGAGCTAAGTACACGTCACCACTGGATAAGTACACGTCACCACTCAATAAGTACACGTCACCACTCGCTAAGTACACGTCACCACAGTGGGCTTTTTCAAGTCACAAACAGAACTGAACCTAACCTAATCTAACCTATTTTTAAAACTACACGATCTTCTTTAGTTTTGCATACAGTGTTCCTTTTGAGTTCTTAATTTTTTCCATACCTAAGCAGTTGGAACTTTTCACTATTGAACGTCATGTTGTTTTTCACTGCCCACTGGAAAACACTGCTTATATCTTCCTGTAATTTTTCAGTGTCTTCTACCGAAGTGACTTCCATGCTTATTTTAGTGTCATCTGCAAATGGTGATACAAAATTGTGACGGGTGTTTACATGTGTGTCTGGTATGAGGTTGAGAAACATCAGAGGTGCCAGAGCAGTGCCTTGGGGAACTGAGCTTTTTACCTCGCTGATGGTGGATAGAGAGGAAGGGTGGAGAGAGCTAGAGTAGAGGCACTGAGGTAGAAGAAGTTGCTGGTAGATGATGAATTAAATACCTGTGTAACAACCGATGGACTGAGCCTATCGACTCCAGGCTGAGGGACTGATTACCTCAAACTCTTCCTCGTCTTCCACCTTTCTCTGCCTTGGACTGAAGAAGCCACTGCGTGGCGAAACGTTTTCAGAATAAAGATACCCAAATGTTGCACAAATGTCTCATTTATCAACAATAATTCTACCATTTTCTGTAAAACATACGGACGGATCTTAGCGGAAAACAGTGTTTTAACATTGTACTTTCTCTGCTTTCACTTGGTATTATCTGATAACCATCTCTCCAGAGATACCTCGGGACTCCTAGACCAGGTGGTGGTAGCCTCGGGGCTATCCTGACCCTACTACCTGCTCTTCCATACATTGCTCGCCGAGCCTTCTCCAACCCTCCCTTTCCTGCCGTTCCCCGTCCCAGCCTCCTCTCTCTCCTTTCCTTTTAACATTACCATGAGAAAGACATTTGTGGAGGCTTTCTGCGTCCGTCCACCGTGGGAGAGATGATGGGGTTGGACGTGGAGGCTTTCTGCGTCCTTCTGCGTCCGTCCAGCGTGGGAGATGATGGGGGCTGGACGTGGAGGCTTTCTGCGTCCGTCCAGCGTGGGAGAGATGATGGGGCTGGACGTGGAGGCTCAAATAACAGTGATAACCATGGTTGACGGTAGTGACAGTAATAATAACAGTGATAATGGTGAAAAATTGCTAAACTACCACTAGCAACAACCAAAGGATGATAAACAACAGCAGAAAAAACAGTTGTGCAAGACAGGTATACAATACCGACAAGATGAAAGTTAAGACACTTGTGCAACATCTGGTTATCTTTATTGTAAACGTCTACAATAAAGATAACCAGATGTTGCACAAGTGTCTTAACTTGCATCTTGTCGGTATTGTATACCTGTCTTGCACAACTTGTCAGGCACTGCAACATCATGGTATCTTGATTCAGAGGACATCTACATGACCTTCTTCACGACTTCTACAACTAGCCCATCATTTTGGGAAGGACCTACTTCCACTGGGGAATCCCGCCTACCAGTGACTATGCCCTCGTCTGCTACACGTCTCTCTTCACTGACGCCTATATAAGCGCCAGTCTCCTTACCTGTGCTTCAGAATCTCTACAACCACGGTGTTGTAAACACCACCTCCAAGGCTGAGGGACTGATTACCTCATCTTTTGTATATAGTTCTTCTGTTTTCTAATTATGTCCAAGAATTTGTATTGATAAAGCCACTGGATGGCGAAACGTTTACAATAAAGATAACCAGATGTTGCACAAGTGTCTTAACTTTCATCAGAAAAAACAGTAAACAGCTCAACCAACAACACGAGCAGCAGCAGTAGAGAAGAAAAAAGAAGGCAGCAGCAACTTGGGTCAGCAGACCTGCAGCAGTACTGCTTATTTCTTATATTCTCTTACTATGCCCTCGTCTGCTACACATCCCTTTCCACCTGGCGTTAGTATATAATCCCCAGCCTACTTGCCTTTGCTCCAGAATCTCCACGACCACTGTGCTCTCCACACCAACTCCAAGGCTGAGGGACTGATTACTTCATCTTCTGTATATAGTTCTACTGTCTTCAAATTATGCCCTAGAATTTGTATTGATAAAGCCACTGGATGGCGATACGTCTACAATAAAGATACCCAGATGTTGCACATGTGTCATATCTTCTTCTTTTAATAAGAAGAAAAACCCTTTTTTTTGTATTTGACTTTTTGTTCATGTGTCGCCCTGGTCCAGGGTAATTAAGTTGATGGGACTGGTGCTGGGTAATTACTTGCGTAATTACAATAGCAGAGCACTGCTGCTGTCACCCACAAGAACCCCACCCACAGGAACGCCACCCACAAGAAAACCACCCAAATGGATGCCATCTACAACAGTTACGAGTTTACCGTTGTTGCTTTTATATAATTATATATATATATATATATATATATATATATATATATATATATATATATATATATATATATTATATATATTATATATATATATATATATATATATATATATATATATATATATATATATATATACATACATACATACAGACACACACACACACACACACACACACACACACACACACACACACACACACACACACACACACACACACACACACGCGCACGCACACACGCACGCACCTGCATAACATCAGGCAAGGTGGCATGTATTTCCATACCAGGAGATCGGGTATAGTACCATGTAATGTGTACTGCTACAGCGGATATACACGAACATCAAGCATACCCGCTTTGGATAACACAGTTGAAGCTCTGGAACAACAAAAATGGCTGCTCTGGGATCCTTGGTTTCCTTAATGAGTTTATTGCCCAACTCTTTCAGTAACTTTAGTGCACATTTTTCTCACGAGCGCTGGCGTCCTGTACCTGATGGAGCGAAGGTGCAGTGGGTGTCTTAATTCTTTGCTCTTTCAAGATTCTGTCTAGATGATACATTAGACACATGTGCTACATATGGGTATCTTTACTACGGGAACGTTTCGCCACACAGTGGCCTCATCAGTTCAATACAAAGACGAGTGGTGAAGATCGGAAGGAGTTTGCGGTAATCAGTCCCTCAGCCTGGTGTCGATATAATCGACTCCAGGGACTGATTACCTCCTGATTTTCACCATTCTTCTTTGTATATGTGTGAATGTGTGTGAATTTTTGTGAGTTCGAAAAGTCATTATTCCTGCTTACGAGTGATTGTGAACGCCTGGGAAAGACTCCCAAATCTAGAAAAGACACTGCGTCATATCTCATCTTACTCACCCTGGGAGTGAGGAGTTCCAGACTGTTTGTTAGGACTATTCGCTGGGTTAATTGATGATGACAAAGACTCCCTCTAATGGCTTGATCTACAGTAAAGTAGAACATCTCCACAACCTTCTTGATACTACAGTACATGGCGCAGACTTTGCACCTGAGTGATTCAGCAGAGATGCAAAGTCTGCAAAAAAATGTAACTGCTTGGACCAGTAGGCCTGATGGAGTGCTCCTTCTTTATGTTCTTAAAAACATTATTGGTTGGGAGAGAAGTTCCTTCTTGTAGGTTGCTCGCTTATTAATTTCTTCCTGGTAATTAAGACTGTGACTTTTCATTTTATCTTTTTGCGGGTGTAAATAGTGGAGTTGTTCGTGATGTTTTGAACGTCTTAGGGAATCCTTGTGTTCTTGTTAATTATATCGACTTTGGTAGAGGCAAGAAGGAAGGAACACCAGGTAGTGCGTCAGCTGGTAGTGGCTGCCCTCAGCTGCGACCGATGAAGAAATGAGTCTCAACCACCACTACCACTACCACCGCCGCTGGCGCCACCATCACTGCCGTTGGCGCCACCACCACCATCATCGTCAGCTCCATCACCGCTGTTGTAACAGTAATAACTTCCATCCCACCGCCCCACGTCCCTCGTCTCCGCAGTTAGTCACTTGTTCTGTCTAAGACAGACTCAGTTCCGTTTCGTCAATAATTTTTTTATTGCTGTGGTTGTTTTGGGGATGACCGCAGTTATGGAGTCTCGTCTTAGACCTTCTCCTCCTCCTCTTCCTCCTCCTTCTCTTCCCCCTCCTCTTCCTCCGTTACCTCTTTGCCCTCACAAACATGCTCCCGCGTCTCGAATACGATCACTGTAATACAAATGTAAATGTGTGTGTTTGGATACTACACATACTGGCTGGACCGTCAAGTTAAGGACTCGAATCAAATTGTATAGGTTTAAGCTGCCAATACACTAAAACCTGTTATGTGGGTTCAAACGCCTCTGTGTGGGTTTTGATAGCTGAGGTCCTACAACTCTGCAAATTAGTTCAAGTTTCGGTGTGTGGGTTCGGAACTCAGAATGTGATTTTTTTAACAGGTTGCATACCTTTGCACTTCCTCCAGTTTCTTAACGTGCTTCAGGTGTGGGTTCTATGCTAGTGCAGCATACTCTAAGATAAACCTTATATGCTGTATAAAGGGTCGGGAATATCTGTTAGGATTCCTGAGGGCCACACTTCTATTTGCCAGGCGAGCGTTGATTGCATAGGTTCGGTTGAAGTGAACCTCTGGCGATATGTTAGGCGCTATGCTCACTCCCAGGTCATTCTCTATCAGTGAAGTCTGTAGCCTCTGTCACTGACTTTATACTCAGCGACACCAAACAAACTTGTTAAACACGTGTCCGGTCTTCTGCTTCAATCCCCGTGTAGACAGCCTGTACTGTCTGCACAGACAGCCCATGCTGTCTGCCAGCTTAGTTCATATTTCGCGCTATGCTGGTGCTGCCACCTAGGCCTTGCCACTTCAGTATGCCCAGACTTGCCTCGCTCTCACTCACACAGCGGCCTGGCATCAACTCACAAGTACTCCCAGCTCTCTCGCGGGCATGGCCCTGCCCGGGCCATGGGCACAAACACACAAGCCTGTGTAACCCAACACTAGTTATCAATAAAGTAAGAAGCCTCCGAAGACGTATATCATTTAACCACCCGCTAACAGAATACCAAACAAGCCCGTTATACCCGGTCTTCGTGACATTGCATTTTCTGGGAATGAATTCAAGCAGCTGATTATCTGACTAATCCTGCAGTTTGTCCAGGTCCATGGCAACCTTGCCTCTTCCTCATTGGTTTGTATTCCCATTAAGTTTTACATAAACAGAGATATATCTCACTCAGTCCAATCTAGTATGTCGTTCACATAAATCTGAAACAGTACTGGCCTTAAAACCAATCCTTGCGGCACCCCGCTTGTTACTCTTCCTCATTCTGATGTCTCTTCTTGGACACTTTTTGCTTCCTTTCCCTAAGCTAGTCTTTGATTCACCGGAGTACGTTCCCTGTTTGCACCTCAAGTTATTGCTATGCTCTTCAAGTCTAAGAAAATGCATTTTACCTAACCCTCTCCTGTTTCACTTCTGTTACTTTGTAGTAGAATTCCAACAGGTTAGTAAGGCAAAATTTACTACCTCTGAACCCGTGCTGATTATTGTTTATGAAACTCCTCTCTAAATATTCTACCACTCTCTTTAACCCCCCAACAAAAAGAAAGAAGTATGTTAGGAAATACTTCAAACCGCTCTGAATCGTTGAAATATGCAATAAAATAACATTTTAGCCCATTTTTTTCATTTCTTAATGTTTCCATTGCTTTGCACGGTATGCATGTCGGTGAATGTGGCCTGTAGTTTAACTCTTCCTGCTAATCTTTCTTAAATACAGGTACTACATCAGCAATTTTCCAGATCTGTGGCAGCTGTCTTGTTTTCATTGATTTATTGTTGATCTTAGCTAGTGGTTCAGTCAGTGCTTCTGGTTCCTCTCGCAGAATCTACAATGACACCTTGTCATGAACCACAACCTTTGTTGCCTACAACTCCATCAAGAGTTTTTGTTTTTTGTCTTTCCATGTTGTATCTGTGGTGTCCGATGTCTGTTGCTGCACTCTGTTCCCAGGGTTTCTGGCACTGACTGTTTCCACCACGAAGACCTCTTTAAACCGCTTATTCAGCACTTCACAAACTTTCTTGTCAATCTCCGGGAGCTCTCTCCTTCAGTCAAATTATCTGGTCTTTTCCTGTCGTCGTTCTTCTGGTGGCGCTGTCAAGCAGTTTTGGTTCAGTGTTGGCCTTGGTTGCCATGTCTTTCTGGAGTTATCGCTCAGCATCTCAACCTGCATATTCATTTCTGCTGTTTTGTTCAATTCTCTGTTCCCGCCTGTCCTTCGCTTCCTATAGCTTTTCCATGCTCTTATGTTTCTCTTTATTTTGCCTCTCTGGTTGAACAAGAAGCTTATATTTGCTATTCCCCATTCTTCTTCTGGGTATGAAGTTCTCATCTGTCTCCTGGCACTTTCCAGCCACTTTCTCCATCTCGTCAACTGACTTTCCTTCCAGTTGCCTTTCCCACTGCACTACATTCAGAATTTCTCGCATCCCTGGATGCTACATAAGTTAGTTGCCTCTTAAGCTTGGCCAAGGTTTGGTGTGTTCTCTGGGAGAGTAACGGTGCTGGTTTTTGTGTTAGTTGTGAGGTGAGGTTAAGGTTGTTGCTACTGCCATGGGCACCCCCTCCCCCTCCTGGGGTGGTGGTCTGTACCTCCTTGAAGGAGCTCTGTACCTCCTTGAAGGTGCTCTGTACCTCCTTGAAGGTGCTCTGTACCTCTTTGAAGGTGCTCTGTACCTCCTTGAAGGTGCTCTGTACCTCACTGGATGAGAAGTGAAGTAAATAATTTCCCGACAGCGTGATCAGAGGTTCATTGACTCCGAGAAAATTATAACATTCATTCATAATCAATATGATGCTGGAGCATCATGTGGGACGTCTCTCTCTCTCTCTCTCTCTCTCTTCCTCTCTCTCTCTCTCTCTTCCTTTCTCTCTCTCTATCTCCCTCTTCCTCTCTCTCTCTCTCTCTCTCTCTCTCCCTCTTCCCCTCTGTCTCTCTCTCTCTTCCAATCTATCTCCCTCTTCCTCTCTCTCTCTCTCTCTCTCTCTCTCTCTCTCTCTCTCTCTCTCTCTCTCTCTGACTCTTTCTCTCTCTCTCTCTCTCTCTCTCTCTGTCATTACCTTGAGGTTATTCCGGGGATCAACGCCCCCGCGGCCCGGTCCATGACCAGGCCTCCCGGTGGATCAGGGCCTGATCAACCAGGCTGTTACTGCTGGCCGCACGCAGTCCAACGTACGAGCCACAGCCCGGCTGATCCGGCATTGACTTTAGGTATCTGTCCAGCTCTCTCTTAAATGCAGCCAGGGGCTTATTGGCAATTCCCCTAATGCTTGATGGGAGGCTGTTGAACAGTCTTGGGCCCCGGACACTCATGGTGTTTTCTCTTAGTGTACCAATGGCGCCCCTACTTTTAATTGGGGGTATTTTGCATCGCCTGCCCAGTCTTTTGCTTTCGTAGGGAGTGATTTCTGTGTACAGATTCGGGACCATTCCTTCCAGGATTTTCCAAGTGTAGATTATGATATATCTCTCCCTCCTGCGTTCCAACGAGTACAAGTCAAGTGCTTCCAAGCGTTCCCAGTAGTTAAGGTGCTTGACAGAACTTATACGTGCAGTAAAGGATCTCTGTACACTCTCTAGATCTGCAATTTCACCTGCTTTGAATGGAGATGTTAATATACAGCAGTATTCCAGCCTAGAGAGAACAAGTGATTTGAAAAGGATCATCATTGGCTTGGCATCTCTCGTTTTGAACGTTCTCATTATCCATGTATTAAGAGCACTGACGTTACACTATTAAAAACAGAAATATAATAACTCATAAATGAGAGAGGAATCAGTACATTGGATATGTTTAAGATGTTGGAAATTTATAATCCAGGTGAACAGGTCTGCGGTTTATAGAACCGTGGTCTACAGGTGTGCAGTCTGTAGGGCTACAGGTGTGCAATCTGTAGGGCTACAGGTAAGGCAGGTGTTTATTTCTTCCATGTATATTTGTGCTAAACATCTGCTAGAATTGTGGGTGAGTCGAGATTCACTGATCTCTGATGCAGTGACGTTAGATGTGCTAGTATAGCTATGCATATCTCTGAGATACTTCATAAACTATTGAGGGTTCTGTACCTTGCTTGCAAGGTACAGAACCCCGTGGCTTTGTTGGGATTTTGACTACCTTGCTTGCAAGGTTCACCCAATGGCTTTGTTGGGTTCTTGACTACCTTGCTTGCAAGGTTCACCCCGTGGCTTTGTTGGGTTCTTGACTACCTTGCTTGCAAGGTTCACCCCGTGGCTTTGTTGGGATCTTGACTACCTTGCTTGCAAGGTTCACCCCGTGGCTTTGTTGGGATCTTGACTACCTTGCTTGCAAGGTTCACCCAATGGCTTTGTTGGGTTCTTGACTACCTTGCTTGCAAGGTTCACCCCATGGCTTTGTTGGGTTCTTGACTACCTTGCTTGCAAGGTTCACCCCGTGGCTTTGTTGGGTTCTTGACTACCTTGCTTGCAAGGTTCACCCAATGGCTTTGTTGGGTTCTTGACTAC
Organism: Cherax quadricarinatus; assembly: GCF_038502225.1. Classification (NCBI taxonomy): domain Eukaryota; kingdom Metazoa; phylum Arthropoda; class Malacostraca; order Decapoda; family Parastacidae; genus Cherax; species Cherax quadricarinatus. The sequence goes on from NC_091344.1 coordinate 19,318,791, forward strand.
CTTGCTTGCAAGGTTCACCCCGTGGCTTTGTTGGGTTCTTGACTACCTTGCTTGCAAGGTTCACCCCGTGGCTTTGTTGGGTTCTTGACTACCTTGCTTGCAAGGTTCACCCCGTGGCTTTGTTGGGTTCTTGACTACCTTGCTTGCAAGGTTCACCCCGTGGCTTTGTTGGGATCTTGACTACCTTGCTTGCAAGGTTCACCCCGTGGCTTTGTTGGGTTCTTGACTACCTTGCTTGCAAGGTTCACCCCATGGCTCTCTTGGGTTCTTGACTACCTTGCTTGCAAGGTTCACCCCATGGCTCTCTTGGGTTCTTGACTACCTTGCTTGCAAGGTTCACCACGTAACTCTTCAGTCTCATGGCAGATTTCACCTCACAATATTAGTTTCATCTGAGAGTGTGTTGCTTCTCTCACAGTCACTCCGGTACCAGTATTAGCCTAATCTTGTCTTTAAGACAATTGTATTCTTTCCTGTCTCATTAAATGTATTTTGACGTAGCTCATGTATCCTGCCGTAGCAAGTGTACCCTACTGTACCAAGTGTACCGTGCCGTACCAAGTGTACCCTACTGTACCAAGTGTACCGTGCCGTACCAAGTGTACCCTACTGTACCAAGTGTACCGTGCCGTACCAAGTGTACCCTACTGTACCAAGTGTACCGTGCCGTACCAAGTGTACCCTACTGTACCAAGTGTACCGTGCCGTACCAAGTGTACCCTACTGTACCAAGTGTACCGTGCCGTACCAAGTGTACCCTGCCTTACCAAGTGTACCTTGCCGTAGCAAGTGTACCCTGCCGTAGCAAGTGTACCCTGCCGTAGCAAGTGTACCCTGCCGTAGCAAGTGTACCCTGCCGTAGCAAGTGTACCCTGCCGTAGCAAGTGTACCCTGCCGTAGCAAGTGTACCCTGCCGTAGCAAGTGTACCCTGCCGTAGCAAGTGTACCCTGCCGTAGCAAGTGTACCCTGCCGTAGTAAGTGTACCCTGCCGTAGTAAGTGTACCCTGCCGTACCAAGTGTACTCTGCCGTACCAAGTGTACCCTGCCGTACCAAGTGTACCCTGCCGTACCAAGTGTACCCTGCCGTACCAAGTGTACCCTGCCGTACCAAGTGTACCCTGCCGTACCAAGTGTACCCTGCCGTACCAAGTGTACCCTGCCGTACCAAGTGTACCCTGCCGTACCAAGTGTACCCTGCCGTACCAAGTGTACCCTGCCGTACCAAGTGTACCCTGCCGTACCAAGTGTACCCTGCCGTACCAAGTATATCCTTAGATATAGCAGCAGCGTTGAAGCGACAACTTTGGGTATGTTAGGTAAAAGAACTAGTGTGATATTTTATTGTGGCAACGTTTCGCACTCCAGGAGCTTTGTCAAGTCTGCTTGACACAGCTCCTGGAGAGCGAAACGTTGCCACAATAAAACGTCACATTAGTTGTACTTGTGTCCTTCTAACTAAAAATTTCTTTATTTTGAGGAGGAGGAGGAGGAGGAGGAGGAGGAGCAGGAGCAGCAGGAGGAGGAGGAGGAGCAGGAGCAGCAGGAGGAGGAGGAGGAGCAGGAGCAGCAGGAGGAGCAGCAGGAGCAGCAGGAGCAGCAGGAGGAGGAGGAGGAGGAGGAGCAGCAGGAGCAGCAGGAGGAGCAGGAGGAGGAGGAGGAGCAGCAGGAGGAGCAGCAGGAGGAGCAGGAGGAGGAGGAGCAGCAGCAGCAGCAGGAGCAGCAGGAGCAGAAGGAGCAGGAGGAGGAGGAGGAGGAGGAGGAGGAGGAGCAGCAGCAGCAGCAGCAGCAGCAGTAGCAGCAGTAGTAGTAGCAGCAGTAGTAGTGGAGGTGGAGGAGGTACCAGCAGACAAGCCACCTCGTACTGGAGTAGGTCAACTCATCAACTCATTAGCTTACTATAACAAGCTTGCTGGAGTAGGTCAGCTCATTAGCTCACTATAACAAGCTTGCTACATCCTGCAGCAGCAGCAGTAGTGGAGGTGGAGGAGGTACCAGCAGACAAGTCACCTCGTGCTGGAGTAGGTCAACTCATCAACTCATTAGCTCACTATAACAAACTTGCTACATCCGAACTTGGTTTTATCTGCTTCAACTTTCATCTTTTTGTCTCCTCCATCGCCTGAAGAGGGTTTTATATTAGAACGAAATAAAAAAAATCACTTTCCACCCCCCTCCCAGTATTGCTGGTATTATTAATACCAGTGATATCTTTCCCCGCGGGGGGGGCGGAGACCCCTGAGATAACTCCCTAGCTGCTAAAATTCGAGTGATTTCGATCGTCTTTCCCGATAAAAAAAAAGTCTGAAAAAAGTCTGAAACAATATTGTTTCAGACTATGGAACAATATTCTTCTCCAGACTGAGGGACTGACCACCTCAAAACTTCAAGGGTGATGGACTGATTACATCGTCTTCAAGTCTCTTCTGCTTCGGTCAACTTTTCTGTACTCGACTGAAGAAACCTACTGTGTAGGTAAAACGTTTCGAAATAAAGATACCTAACTAACTGTTGCACATGTGTCTTACCTAACAACCTGTCGGTATTTTATACCATTTTAATGTTCACATTCTTGTTTACCCATCAAAAGATCCCAATTTTTTCGCGCCAAAATAGGACAAAACTCACGATACCGCAGTTGAAATAGGTAGAAGACGCAAGGAATGCATGACAAAGGACGCGTGGAATAAAACAAATTTTTTATTTTAACGTTTCGCTCAAGGGGCGAAAAGTTTAAAGCTCTCCCTGAGCGAAAGGTTGTTCTGTAAAGGCTTTCGCTGTTTCACGTTTCTTCGTTATCTACCGGAGTTGAAGAAATAATATTATTATTATTATGCCCGCATGTTATTCTCCGCTGACCACTTTGCTTATAACCAATTGTATACAAACCATACCCCCGGCCGGGATTGAACCCGCGGTCAGAGAGTCTCAAAACTCCAGCCCGTCGCGTTAGCCACTAGACCAGCTAGCCACAATAAGATTCATCCAACTAGGTATATTGTGGCTAGCTGGTCTAGTGGCTAACGCGACGGGCTGGAGTTTTGAGACTCTATGACCGCGGGTTCAATCCCGGCCGGGGGTATGGTTTGTTTGCAATCGTGTCATTACGATTTCTTGAGTCAACCAATTGTATATCTTCTTCTGTATCTTCTATCAAGGTGATAGTCATGTTTTTGGACTTATCCTCAAGTGATGTTATGGAACTGAGTTGAGAGTTTTAATGTGTTCTGTGATGATGAGAAACAGTCAAGATGTGTTACTTTCGCTAAAGCTAGATTTTGTTGCACTGTCTACTATTGACGGTGTTTTTGTTCGTGTCAGATATTTTCTACCTACTTTTCCCCGTTATATCTATCATCCCCATTTTATATGCATTCATTGTGATAGTATTTGTCAGATGCCTTGTGCAAAATCCGTTTATACCACATCTGCATTATGGATTTCATTCAGCTCTCTAATCCCGTCATATATTTTTTTTTAAAGTGGCATCTATGATTTTCCTGCTCTAAATCCATGTTTTTTCACCGAGCTACAGTTTCCGGTATGAAAAGAGCTCTCTAAATCAGTTCCCACGAACTACCACCGCTGTAAACAGTCATAAACCTTCTCGCAAGCCAAGTTACTTTAAAGGTCTCCAGAGTACTTGCACAAAACAATAGAGTCGCCATCATGACCAGCACATCCATCAAACACCTGAGTGACCTGACCAAGACTAAAGTGAAGAACCTTGAACAAGTCAACGCAGGTGTTTGCACAATCCCTTGCGGGACCCACAGCCTCAGAGAAGAGAATAAACGCGATTCAGAGGATTTTTTTTTTAATACTGCCGCAGTGTTACATGAAGAAATAAAGTAAATTTGTAAGATAAATAAATTTAGTTGATGTAAGTGAGTGAGAGTATCATCTCGGACATCTAGTGACGACTAAACACACTAACCTCACGTCACAGCGGCAGCCACACTGTATGGCTATCTCTCCCATCTTATGTCTGGCAGAGTGCTCAAGGAGAGACAGGAGGAGGAGGTGGAGCAAGAGGAGGTGGAGCAAGAGGAGGTGGAGCAAGAGGAGGTGGAGCAAGAGGAGGTGGCGCAAGAGGAGGTGGCGCAAGAGGAGGTGGAGCAAGAGGAGGTGGAGCAAGAGGAGGTGGAGCAAGAGGAGGTGGAGCAAGAGGAGGTGGAGCAAGAGGAGGTGGCGCAAGAGGAGGTGGAGCAAGAGGAGGTGGAGCAAGAGGAGGTGGAGCAAGAGGAGGTGGCGCAAGAGGAGGTGGCGCAAGAGGAGGTGGAGCAAGAGGAGGTGGAGCAAGAGGAGGTGGAGCAAGAGGAGGTGGCGCAAGAGGAGGTGGAGCAAGAGGAGGTGGAGCAAGAGGAGGTGGCGCAAGAGGAGGTGGCGCAAGAGGAGGTGGAGCAAGAGGAGGTGGAGCAAGAGGAGGTGGAGCAAGAGGAGGTGGAGCAAGAGGAGGTGGAGCAAGAGGAGGTGGAGCAAGAGGAGGTGGCGCAAGAGGAGGTGGAGCAAGAGGAGGTGGAGCAAGAGGAGGTGGAGCAAGAGGAGGTGGCGCAAGAGGAGGTGGAGCAAGAGGAGGTGGAGCAAGAGGAGGTGGCGCAAGAGGAGGTGGCGCAAGAGGAGGTGGAGCAAGAGGAGGTGGAGCAAGAGGAGGTGGAGCAAGAGGAGGTGGAGCAAGAGGAGGTGGCGCAAGAGGAGGTGGAGCAAGAGGAGGTGGAGCAAGAGGAGGTGGAGCAAGAGGAGGTGGCGCAAGAGGAGGTGGAGCAAGAGGAGGTGGAGCAAGAGGAGGTGGAGCAAGAGGAGGTGGCGCAAGAGGAGGTGGAGCAAGAGGAGGTGGCGCAAGAGGAGGTGGCGCAAGAGGAGGTGGCGCAAGAGGTGCCGCAAGAGGAGGTGGAGCAAGAGGAGGTGGAGCAAGAGGAGGTGGCGCAAGAGGAGGTGGCGCAAGAGGAGGTGGCGCAAGAGGAGGTGGCGCAAGAGGAGGTGGCGCAAGAGGAGGTGGAGCAAGAGGAGGTGGAGCAAGAGGAGGTGGCGCAAGAGGAGGTGGCGCAAGAGGAGGTGGCGCAAGAGGAGGTGGCGCAAGAGGAGGTGGAGCAAGAGGAGGTGGAGCAAGAGGAGGTGGAGCAAGAGGAGGTGGAACAAGAGGAGGTGGAACAAGAGGAGGTGGCGCAAGAGGAGGTGGAACAAGAGGAGGTGGAGCAAGAGGAGGTGGAGCAAGAGGGGGTGGCGCAAGAGGAGGTGGCGCAAGAGGAGGTGGAGCAAGAGGAGGTGGAGCAAGAGGTGGAGCAAGAGGAGGTGGCGCAAGAGGAGGTGGCGCCAGAGGAGGTGGCGCAAGAGGAGGTGGCGCAAGAGGAGGTGGCGCAAGAGGAGGTGGAGCAAGAGGAGGTGGAGCAAGAGGAGGTGGCGCAAGAGGAGGTGGCGCAAGAGGAGGTGGCGCAAGAGGAGGTGGCGCAAGAGGAGGTGGCGCAAGAGGAGGTGGCGCAAGAGGAGGTGGCGCAAGAGGAGGTGGAGCAAGAGGAGGTGGCGCAAGAGGAGGTGGAGCAAGAGGAGGTGGTGCAAGAGGAGGTGGTGCAAGAGGAGGTGGAGCAAGAGGAGGTGGAGCAAGAGGAGGTGGAGCAAGAGGAGGTGGAGCAAGAGGATGTGGAGCAAGAGTAGGTGGAGCAACAGGAGGTGGATCAAGAGGAGGTGGAGCAAGAGGAGGTGGTGCAAGAGGAGGTGGTGCAAGAGGAGGTGGCGCAAGAGGAGGTGGAGCAAGAGGAGGTGGAGCAAGAGGAGGTGGCGCAAGAGGAGGTGGCGCAAGAGGAGGTGGAGCAAGAGGAGGTGGAGCAAGAGGAGGTGGAGCAAGAGGAGGTGGCGCAAGAGGAGGTGGAGCAAGAGGAGGTGGAGCAAGAGGAGGTGGCGCAAGAGGAGGTGGCGCAAGAGGAGGTGGAGCAAGAGGAGGTGGAGCAAGAGGAGGTGGAGCAAGAGGAGGTGGAGCAAGAGGAGGTGGCGCAAGAGGAGGTGGAGCAAGAGGAGGTGGAGCAAGAGGAGGTGGAGCAAGAGGAGGTGGCGCAAGAGGAGGTGGAGCAAGAGGAGGTGGAGCAAGAGGAGGTGGAGCAAGAGGAGGTGGCGCAAGAGAAGGTGGAGCAAGAGGAGGTGGCGCAAGAGGAGGTGGCGCAAGAGGAGGTGGCGCAAGAGGTGACGCAAGAGGAGGTGGAGCAAGAGGAGGTGGAGCAAGAGGAGGTGGCGCAAGAGGAGGTGGCGCAAGAGGAGGTGGCGCAAGAGGAGGTGGAGCAAGAGGAGGTGGAGCAAGAGGAGGTGGAGCAAGAGGAGGTGGCGCAAGAGGAGGTGGCGCAAGAGGAGGTGGCGCAAGAGGAGGTGGCGCAAGAGGAGGTGGAGCAAGAGGAGGTGGAGCAAGAGGAGGTGGAGCAAGAGGAGGTGGAGCAAGAGGAGGTGGAACAAGAGGAGGTGGAACAAGAGGAGGTGGCGCAAGAGGAGGTGGAACAAGAGGAGGTGGAGCAAGAGGAGGTGGAGCAAGAGGGGGTGGCGCAAGAGGAGGTGGCGCAAGAGGAGGTGGAGCAAGAGGAGGTGGAGCAAGAGGTGGAGCAAGAGGAGGTGGCGCAAGAGGAGGTGGCGCAAGAGGAGGTGGCGCAAGAGGAGGTGGCGCAAGAGGAGGTGGCGCAAGAGGAGGTGGAGCAAGAGGAGGTGGAGCAAGAGGAGGTGGCGCAAGAGGAGGTGGCGCAAGAGGAGGTGGCGCAAGAGGAGGTGGCGCAAGAGGAGGTGGCGCAAGAGGAGGTGGCGCAAGAGGAGGTGGCGCAAGAGGAGGTGGCGCAAGAGGAGGTGGCGCAAGAGGAGGTGGAGCAAGAGGAGGTGGAGCAAGAGGAGGTGGAGCAAGAGGAGGTGGTGCAAGAGGAGGTGGTGCAAGAGGAGGTGGAGCAAGAGGAGGTGGCGCAAGAGGAGGTGGAGCAAGAGGAGGTGGAGCAAGAGGAGGTGGCGCAAGAGGAGGTGGAGCAAGAGGAGGTGGAGCAAGAGGAGGTGGTGCAAGAGGAGGTGGCGCAAGAGGAGGTGGCGCAAGAGGAGGTGGCGCAAGAGGAGGTGGCGCAAGAGGAGGTGGCGCAAGAGGAGGTGGCGCAAGAGGAGGTGGAGCAAGAGGAGGTGGAGCAAGAGGAGGTGGAGCAAGAGGAGGTGGTGCAAGAGGAGATGGTGCAAGAGGAGGTGGAGCAAGAGGAGGTGGCGCAAGAGGAGGTGGAGCAAGAGGAGGTGGAGCAAGAGGAGGTGGAGCAAGAGGAGGTGGAGCAAGAGGTGGAGCAAGAGGAGGTGGTGCAAGAGGAGGTGGAGCAAGAGGAGGTGGAGCAAGAGGAGGTGGAGCAAGAGGAGGTGGTGCAAGAGGTGGAGCAAGAGGAGGTGGTGCAAGAGGAGGTGGAGCAAGAGGAGGTGGAGCAAGAGGAGGTGGAGCAAGAGGAGGTGGTGCAAGAGGAGGTGGTGCAAGAGGAAGAGGAGGATACATTACCATGAAGAAGGTAGAGTGCAATACATTCTGTCAGTAGTCCAACTTACTGTCAACATTTTTCGGGCGGAAAATGGAGCTGCTTGCCCAAGCTGTGGCAGATCAGCCAAGCTGTGATGGTCAGGGCTGTGGGCTGCTGCAAGCAACAACCTGGTTGATCGGCTGGGATGACCGGGCCTCGGATCGGGCAACAAGACGAGAGCAACTCGCAAAACCATCCACAGGTATAAGACGGGTATCCCATGTCTATTGAAAATAACACTTGAAAGTTGCAGTGGATGGGTTTAATAGTTTTTTTTTTTTGGGAGGGGGGTACAGTTCGTACCTTCAAAAATAAAAATTAAGTCACTTGCTATGCATAGTTAAAAAAAATGTCTTTTTGGTGAAATTTAAAATTTAATGTTTTTTTTTTTTGGGGGGGGGGGGGTTATGTGAAGTTGTTTTTTCTTCTTTTATTTAAATTGTGTTTTAAAATATATAACTAATTATCTTTGGGCTTTTGTTTTTGTGTGGTTTGTGGGGTCGTTGTTTTTTGTGTTTTGTTGGGTCGTTTGTGTTGTCGTTGTTTTCTATGGTTAGAGGAGTCGTTTGTGTGGTAACTGGGATCGTTGTTTTCAGAGGTTCAGTAGTTTTCTGTGACTATCCTCGTTTTCTGTGACTGTGGGTCCTCGTTTTCTGTGACTGTGGGTCCTCGTTTTCTGTGACTGGGTCCTCGTTTTCTGTGACTGTGGGTCCTCGTTTTCTGTAGATAGAGTGGTCCACATTTCAGGATAATCTTGTAGAATATACACACTGCGTTTGGACTTACCAGGAGTCGCATATGTAGGTCACTCCCCTCCCTGCGGCTCTCTCTCACTTTTTAATAGTGACAAAAACAGTAATCTAGAAATTATAAATGATTAGAGTGGGGGATAAACTGTTGTAGAGTAATAAAGAGACTTATAAATGAGAGAATAAAGACGATATATGAGAGAATAGACTTTATATATGAGATAATGAGTTTTGTGAGGAAAAATTTCCTATTATGGGACATTGTTGCTAATGGGTCCCTCAAGGATCAGTAATTATCACCATTGTTTCCACCATCTTCATTCTCTACCTCACCGCCTCCATCAACCTCTACGTCACCTCCTGACTCAGCCTCTGCCTCACCGCCTCCAACCTCTACCTAACCGCCTCCATCAACCTCTACCTCACCGTCCATCAACCTCTATGTCACCTTCTGACTCAGCCTCTACCTCACCCCCTCCATCAACCTCTACCTCACCTCCATCAGCCTCTACCTCACCCCCTCCATCCACCTTTACCTCACCTCCCCCCCTCCAATAACCTCTCTCTCTCTCTCTCACACACACACACACACACACACACACACACACACACACACACACACACACAGCAAATGCAAAGTCATGAAGATTGGGGAGGGGCAAAGAAGACCGCAGACAGAGTATAGGCTAGATGGACAAAGACTACAGACCTCACTCAGGGAGAAAGATCTTGGGGTGACCATAA
>NC_091344.1:19332786-19355286 GCF_038502225.1 Cherax quadricarinatus
TGCCTGTGTGTGTGTCACCCTGCCTGTGTGTGTGTGTCACCCTGCCTGTGTCACCCTGCCTGTGTGTGTCACCCTGCCTGTGTGTGTGCCTGTGCCTGTGTGTGTCACCCTGCCTGTGTGTGTCACCCTGCCTGTGTGTGTCACCCTGCCTGTGTCACCCTGTGTGTGTGTGTCACCCTGCCTGTGTGTGTGTGTCACCCCCCCTGCCTGCCTGTGTGTGTCACCCTGCCTGCCTGTGTGTGTGTCACCCTGTGTGTGTGTGTCACCCTGCCTGTGTCACCCTGCCTGTGTGTGTCACCCTGCCTGTGTGTGTGTGTCACCCTGCCTGTGTGTGTGTCACCCTGCCTGTGTGTGTGTGTGTGTGTGTGTCACCCTGCCTGTGTGTGTGTCATCCTGCCTGTGTGTGTGTGTGTGTCACCCTGCCTGTGTGTCACTCTGCCTGTGTGTGTCGCCCTACCTGTGTGTGTGTGTCACCCTGCCTGTGTGTGTGTCACCCTGCATGTGTGTGTGTCACCCTGCCTGCGTGTGTGTCACCCTGCCTGTGTGTGTGTCACCCTGCCTGTGTACTCACTCACCTAGTTGTACTCACCTAGTTGAGGTTGCGCGGGTCGAGTCCGAGCTCCTGGCCCCGCCTCTTCACTGATCGCTACTAGGTCACTCTCCCTGAGCCGTGAGCTTTATCATACCTCTGCTTAAAGCTATGTATGGATCCTGCCTCCACTACATCGCTTCCCAAACTATTCCACTTACTGACTACTCTGTGGCTGAAGAAATACTTCCTAACATCCCTGTGATTCATCTGTGTCTTCAGCTTCCAACTGTGTCCCCTTTTTACTGTGTCCAATCTCTGGAACATCCTGTCTTTGTCCACCTTGTCAATTCCTCTCAGTATTTTGTATATCGTTATCATGTCCCCCCTATCTCTCCTGTCCCCCAGTGTCGTCAGGTTGATTTCCCTTAACCTCTCCTCGTAGGACATACCTCTTAGCTCTGGGACTAGTCTTGTTGCAAACCTTTGCACTTTCTCTAGTTTCTTCACGTGCTTGGCTAGGTGTGGGTTCCAAACTGGTGCCGCATACTCCAATATGGGCCTAACGTACACGGTGTACAGGGTCCTGAATGATTCCTTATTAAGATGTCGGAATGCTGTTCTGAGGTTTGCTAGGCGCCCATATGCTGCAGCAGTTATTTGGTTGATGTGCGCTTCAGGAGATGTGCCTGGTGTTATACTCACCCCAAGATCTTTTTCCTTGAGTGAGGTTTGTAGTCTCTGACCCCCTAGACTGTACTCCGTCTGCGGCCTTCTTTGCCCTTCCCCAATCTTCATGACTTTGCACTTGGTGGGATTGAACTCCAGGAGCCAATTGCTGGACCAGGTCTGCAGCCTGTCCAGATCCCTTTGTAGTTCTGCCTGGTCTTCGATCGAGTGTGTGTCACCCTGCCTGTGTGTGTGTGTGTCACCCTGCCTGTATGTGTGTGTCACCCTGCCTGTGTGTGTGTCACCCTGCCTGTGTGTGTGTCACTGCCTGTGTGTCATCCTGCCTGTGTGTGTGTGTGTGTGTCACCCTGCCTGTGTGTGTGTCACCCTGCATGTGTGTGTGTCACCCTGCCTGCGTGTGTGTCACCCTGCCTGTGTGTGTGTCATCCTGCCTGTGTGTGTGTGTCACCCTGCCTATGTGTGTGTCACCCTGCCTGTGTGTGTGTCACCCTGCCTGTGTGTCACCCTGCCTGTGTGTGTCACCCTGCCTGTGTGTGTGTGTGTCACCCTGCCTGTGTGTGTCACCCTGCCTGTGTGTGTGTGTCACCCTGCCTGCGTATGTCACCCTGCTTGTGTGTGTCACCCTGCCTGTGTGTGTGTGTGTGTCACCCTGCCTATGTGTGTGTGTCACCCTGCCTGTGTGTGTGTGTCACCCTGCCTGTGTGTGTGTGTCACCCTGCCTGTGTGTGTGTCACCCTGCCTGTGTGTCACCCTGCCTGTGTGTGTGTGTGTCACCCTGCCTGTGTGTGTCACCCTGCCTGTGTGTGTGTCACCCTGCCTGTGTGTGTCACCCTGCCTGTGTGTGTGTGTGTGTGTGTGTCACCCTGCCTATGTGTCACCCTGCCTGTGTGTGTGTCACCCTGCCTGTGTGTCACCCTGTGTGTGTGTGTCACCCTGCCTGTGTGTGTCACCCTGCCTGTGTGTGTGTGTGTCACCCTGCCTGCGTGTGTCACCCTGCCTGTGTGTCACCCTGCCTGTGTGTGTGTGTGTCACCCTGCCTATGTGTGTGTGTCACCCTGCCTGTGTGTGTGTGTGTCACCCTGCCTGCGTGTGTCACCCTGCCTGTGTGTGTGTGTCACCCTGCCTATGTGTGTGTGTGTCACCCTGCCTATGTGTGTGTGTCACCCTGCCTATGTGTGTGTGTCACCCTGCCTGTGTGTCACCCTGCCTGTGTGTGTCACCCTGCCTGTGTGTCACCCTGCTTGTGTGTGTGTCACCCTGCCTGTGTGTGTGTGTCACCCTGCCTGTGTGTGTCACCCTGCCTGTGTGTGTCACCCTGCCTGTGTGTCACCCTGCCTGTGTGTGTGTGTGTGTCACCCTGCTTGTTTGTCACCCTGCCTGTGCGTGTGTCACCCTGCCTGTGTGCCACCCTGCCTGAGTGTTTGTCACCTTGCCTAAATGTGTGTCATCCTGCTAAGTGTGTGTCACCCTGCCTGTTTATGCAGGGGCAGTAGGTGTAAGGCGACTAATACCCAGGTACCTACTTACTGCTAGGTGAACAGGGACAATAGGTGTAAAATGACTAATACCCAGGTACCTACTTACTGCTAGGTGAACAGGGACAGTAGGTGTAAGATGACTAATACCCAGGTACCTACTTACTGCTAGGTGAACAGGGACAGTAGGTGTAAGATGACTAATACCCAGGTACCTACTTACTGCTAGGTGAACAGGGACAGTAGGTGTAAGGAAACATGCCCAACGTTTGCACTAGCCGCGGCATCGAACCCGGGTCCTCCATTTGCAAGCCGAAGCCGCTGCCACGAAACCTCACTCGTGTTTTCGAAAACGCATCAACCTGACAGGATAACTAATCCGTAAAAGATAATCCCATGATATCTGTAGTTACTTTAACCACGTTTACTGTATTAAAACAAAGGTGTCGAGGGGTTATTGGGATTACTTTATCCAGGGATTAGCCAGCTATACACTTGTACCCAACGGTACACCTGCTGTACCCAACGGTACACCTGCTGTACCCAACGGTACACCTGCTGTACCCAACGGTACACCTGCTGTACCCAACGGTACACCTGTACCCGGCGGTACATCTGTACCCGGCGGTACACCTGCTGTAGCCAACGGTACACCTGCTGTACCCAACGGTACATCTGCTGTACCCAACGGTACATCTGTACCCGGCGGTACATCTGCTGTACCCAACGGTACACCTGCTGTACCCAACGGTACATCTGCTGTACCCAACGGTACACCTGCTGTACCCAACGGCACACCTGACAACAATGACTCGCTATTCAAACCAGTTTACGATAATCGATTACAAAACAAACACAATAGTGAGGAAGGTCAGGTTGCCCAGGTATCGAGTCACGATAACTATGAACTATTATCGCCTATCACTTCATCCGTTTGCGATAGATATAGTCTCAGGTACTGTTATCGGGGATAATCGCCCCCTCCCCCCCAGGTCTCAGCTGTATCGTTAACTATGCTATAATTTTTAAAGATGGAATAATAATTTAATGTAATAATTGTCAACTGAATAGTGGCGATTGTAAGATAATTACTGGCGATTATGATGATCTGTGTGACGTGGCACTGATGTGATGACCTATGTGTGGCACTGATGTGATGACCTATGTGGCGTGGCACTGATGTGATGACCTATGTGGCGTGGCACTGATGTGATGACCTATGTGGTGTGGCACTGATGTGATGACCTATGTGGTGTGGCACTGATGTGATGACCTATGTGGCGTGGCACTGATGTGATGACCTATGTGACTTGGCACTGATGTGATGACCCATGTGGCGTGACACTGATGTGATGACCTATGTGACTTGGCACTGATGTGATGACCTATGTGGCGTGACACTGATGTGATGACCTATGTGGCGTGACACTGATGTGATGACCTATGTGACTTGGCACTGATGTGATGACCTATGTGGCGTGACACTGATGTGATGACCTATATGGCTTGGCACTCATGTGATGACTTATGTGACATATGTGATGTGCCTAAAAAATGCTAAGGATATCCGAATAATAAGATAACTGATGCAGTTAATTCAGGTTAGATAACCCTTCTAAAACCCTGGGACATTTTAATGGTGTCAGCAATGGTCGAAAATAGTGAATGTTGGAAGGTGAATGTTAAACAGAATGAAAGATGTGAGTGTATTGTGAGAGTTGCCCGCGGCGTAATGTTCAAGATCACCTTGACGAACACTGTACCGGAAACTGTGTGTGTGTGTGTGTGTGTGTGTGTGTGTGTGTGTGTGTGTTTTGCAGGGGTCTAGATTCAGCTCCTGGTCCCGCCTCCTGGACCACTATGATCGGCATCACTGACTTCTGGCCTCTTGGCTCTTATGTCTACTCTTGAAGCTGTGTATTAAGCCTGCCTCATCCAAGTCATTCCACCTCTCATCCACTCTTGAGACTGAAGAAATCCTTACATCTCTGTAACTCGCCTGTGTCTTCAACTTCCACCTGTGTCCCTTTGATCCTGGTCCTCTATAATTCAGTCTGTGCTATCAGCCCCATCAATGTAAGTGTTTGTATGTCGTAATTATGTCTCCTCCAGGTTCACTTCCTTTAATCTCTCCATTATAGTGCATTGCTCTCAGTCTTCGTACTAGTTTGGTTGCAAACCTTTGCTCATTTTAACTCATCATCACGTGCTTGACCAAGTGTGGGCAAAGTACTGGGGCCGCATACTCAGTGATTGACCGATCATATGTCGTATACCGTATAAAGTACTGAAGGGTTCCTTGTTCAGACTCCTGGATGCTGTTGTGAACATAAGAATGGAGGAACACAGCAGAAGGCCTAGTGAAGGTTGTTAATCTTACAGATGACACGGACGTTATAGGTTACCGTGTATTTCCGGCGATATGTTTCGTGCTACGTATATTTCCATGTTCTTTTTCGTTCGCTAATATTTTTAGTGTGTCTGTCCATGTTGTACTTTGTTCCGCCTGCTCCACCTTCTCCAATTTGCATATCGTTGCATTCGAATTGAATTCACTTCAGTTCATGAGACTTTTTGAAGCCTCCCTGGTAGGCTTGTGACCATTGTAATCGTATGTGATGTGGAATGTAATTAATTACATGTTTTTAGTATTACCTGGCGGTTTGCCTGGGGTCGCTTCCGGGGGTCACCGCCCCCGCTGCCCTGTCCCAGACCAGGCTTCCTGGTTGCTCTCCTGATCGAGCAAGCTGTTAGTGCATGATTGTAATTGACTTTGAATAATGTAATTGCTGGCAGCTTGCGTCTATCTCTCATTTTTTTCAGACTAGTTTTATATCATCAGCAAACAGTGACATGTAAGATTCTCTCTTCGCCTCTTTACACGTAAGATTCAGGTCTTCGGATTCAGTCTTCGCTTTACACGTAAGATTCAGTCTTCGTCTCTATTACCTCCGTCTCGTACGAACTGACCACTTGGTTCCCTTCCTCGTTGCACTTCTCTCAGGGAAAACATTCATGCCGTCGTGATCTTACCCTCTGTAGTCCCAGTTCCATTATTTTTCTGTTTTTCTTCGTTCTCACCTCCCTCAGATGTTCAGGACTCAGCACCGGTCACTACCACCTAGTGGTTCCCCCGTACTAAATGTCAACTGACAAAGTCGTTTTGTGTGAAAACCAGATCTAGCCTCGCTCATCTCCTTTTCTCACTTCTCTACGTTTTTTGCTTGATGAAGTTCTTAAGCGAAACGCTTGCTCTTCCCTACTGTTGCAGGCGCTTGACTTTGTTGATGTGGTGGTACAAGCAGAGCCAGGAAACTTTTCGTTTGTTCAAGGTTCACTCGCTCTGTGGATGAAACATTGTAAATGGAGTCAGTATAAATTCATCTCTCTCTCTCTGTCTATCTATATCTGTCTATCCTCTCTTCTCATAGTTCAGATGGTTGTGGAACCTCGCCTGTACACCGCTTGACATCGAGATCTCAAGGTTTCGGCCGGTTTCTCCTCGGCTCAGTCACGCCTGTGTGAGTCATCTTGAGCTCTTGAGATTATCCAATGGGGAATTAAGGGCTCTCACAAGGCTTAAAAGACTCAGTAACCCCCCCCCATTCCTGTCTTTCTCTCCCTCATTCACCCCCCCGTCTTATCCTGTCTCCCCCAATCCCTCTCCTGTCTATCAACTTCGTAAAGATGCTGACGTGGTAATCACTACTTCTATTTTCCCTCGTGTTTATTTTCCTCTCTTTGGTCTCTTTCTGCCTGTCTGTCTACCAGTAGTCGATTACGGGGGTCCTTGCTCCCGGACCCTGGGGTGCAGACCAAGCCCTGAGGCTGATGGTCTGAGATGTTTGGTCTTCAAGGATTTATGATTTAGTTTGTGGTTCACACTTAGTTCTCTGATAGCTTGACGGGAGGCTGGAAGGTGGAGTTAGGGTTGACGGGAGGGTAGAATGTGGAATTTGGGTTGACGGAGGGTGGAAGGTGGCATTTGGGTTGATAAGAGAATAGTGTTCCGATCAAGCATCTCAAGCTTTTCAACCGAACATCCCAAGCTTTTCAACCCAACATCCCAAGATTTTCAACCGAACATCCCAAGCTTTTCAGCCAAACATACCAAGCTTTTCAACCGAACATCCCAAGCTTTTCAACCAAACATACCAAGCTTTTCAACCAAACATACGAAGCTTTTCAACCGAACATCCCAAGCTTTTCAACCAAACATACCAAGCTTTTCAACCAAACATACGAAGCTTTTCAACCAAACATACCAAGCTTTTCAACCAAACATACCAAGCTTTTCACCCGAACATCCCAAGCTTTTCACCCGAACATCCCAAGCTTTTCACCCGAACATCCCAAGCTTTTCACCCGAACATCCCAAGCTTTTCAACCAAATATCCCAAGCTTTTCAACCAAACATCCCAAGCTTTTCAACCAAACATCCCAAGCTTTTCAACCGAACATCCCAAGCTTTTCAACCGAGCATCCCAAGCTTTTCAACTGAGCATCCCAAGCTTTTCAACCAAACATCCCAAGTTTTCCAACCAAACATCCCAAGCTTTTCAACCAAACATCCCAAGCTTTTCAACCGAACATCCCAAGCTTTTCAACCAAAATCTCAGCTTTTATCCCAAGATTTTCAACCAAACATCCCAAGCTTTTCAACCGAACATCCCAAGCTTTTCAACCAAACATCCCAAGCTTTTCAACCAAACATCCCAAGCTTTTCAACCAAACATCCCAAGCTTTTCAACCGAACATCCCAAGCTTTTCAACCAAACATCCCAAGCTTTTCAACCGAACATCCCAAGCTTTTCAACCGAGCATCCCAAGCTTTTCAACCGAACATCCCAAGCTTTTCAACCAAACATCCCAAGCTTTTCAACCGAACATCCCAAGCTTTTCAACCGAACATCCCAAGCTTTTCAACCAAACATCCCAAGCTTTTCAACCAAACATCCCAAGCTTTTCAACCGAACATCCCAAGCTTTTCAACCGAACATCCCCAAGCTTTTCAACCAAACATACCAAGCTTTTCAACCAAACATCCCAAGCTTTTCAACCAAACATACCAAGCTTTTCAACCAAACATCCCAAGCTTTTCAACCAAACATCCCAAGCTTTTCAACCAAACATACCAAGCTTTTCAACCAAACATACCAAACTTTTCAACCAAACATCCCAAGCTTTTCAACCAAACATCCCAAGCTTTTCAACCAAACATCCCAAGCTTTTCAACCAAACATACCAAGCTTTTCAACCAAACATACGAAGCTTTTCAACCAAACATACCAAGCTTTTTAACCAAACATACCAAGCTTTTCAACCGAACATCCCAAGCTTTTCACCCGAACATCCCAAGCTTTTCAACCGAACATCCCAAGCTTTTCAACCAAATATCCCAAGCTTTTCAACCAAACATCCCAAGCTTTTCAACCAAACATCCCAAGCTTTTCAACCAAACATCCCAAGCTTTTCAACCGAACATCCCAAGCTTTTCAACCGAGCATCCCAAGCTTTTCAACTGAGCATCCCAAGCTTTTCAACCAAACATCCCAAGCTTTTCAACCAAACATCCCAAGCTTTTCAACCAAACATCCCAAGCTTTTCAACCAAACATCCCAAGATTTTCAACCAAACATCCCAAGCTTTTCAACCGAACATCCCAAGCTTTTCAACCAAACATCCCAAGCTTTTCAACCAAACATCCCAAGCTTTTCAACCGAACATCCCAAGCTTTTCAACCAAACATCCCAAGCTTTTCAACCGAACATCCCAAGCTTTTCAACCGAACATCCCAAGCTTTTCAACCAAACATCCCAAGCTTTTCAACCAAACATCCCAAGCTTTTCAACCAAACATCCCAAGCTTTTCAACCAAACATCCCAAGCTTTTCAACCAAACATACCAAGCTTTTCAACCAAACATTCCAAGCTTTTCAACCAAACATCCCAAGCTTTTCAACCAAACATCCCAAGCTTTTCAACCAAACATCCCAAGCTTTTCAACCGAACATCCCCAAGCTTTTCAACCAAACATACCAAACTTTTCAACCAAACATTTCACTTGTACTCACTAGTCTAGAAATCGGCTAAGCAAGAAGACTAAGATGTACTCATCTTTACCGAATAAACATAAACGTCTGCAGACGACGTTACGCCTACCGTGTAGGCGAAACGTTTCAAAAGTGAAAATACCTGACTCTTACCCATACGTGTTATTCATGTGTTGGCCCCACGCTAGGCAGGTCTAACTCACACCCACTCACACCTGTTGTTAGTAAGTTTATTTGGGCACAGGTACACACAAGTACAATTATGCACAGTCGTGGTCAGGACTAAGTCCATTCAATACCGTGTGTAGATGTGAACAAGGCAGTCGAGAAACTCTCAACCCTAGCATAGACAGAGTCAATAAAGCTCTGTCCTAGCATAGACAGAGTCAGTAAAGCTCTCAATCCTAGCATAAATCGAGTCAAACTTCTCAATCCTAGCACACACAGAATCAATAAAGCTCTCAAACCTAGCATAGACAGAATCAGAGTTCTCAATCATAACATAGATCAAGTCAACAAAGCTCTGTCCTAGCATAGTCAACAAAGCTCTCAGTCTTAGCGTAGACCGAGTCAACAAAGCTCTCAATCTTAGCGTAGACCGAGTCAACAAAGCTCTCAATCCTAGCATAGACCGAGTCAGCAAAGCTCTGTCCTAGCATAGACAGAGTTAGCAAAGCTCTCAATCCTAGCATAGACTGGGTCAGCAAAGCTCTCAATCCTATCATAGACCGAGTCAGCAAAGCTCTCAATCCTAGCATAGACCGAGTCAGCAAAGCTCTGTCCTAGTATAGACTGGGTCAGAAAAGCTCTGTCCTAGCATAGTCAGCAAAGCTCTCAATATCCCAGCATAGAGTCAGCAAGGCTTTCAATCCTAGCATAGACAGAGTCAGCAAAGTTAGTCAGATACGACCTCCTCTCACATGGTACGTAAAATCGGCCTCATGAGAGAGTGAAAAGTGACGTTGAAAGACCGTAGAATTTATTCAGCGGGGGGAGGGTGTGGTTTTGAGCGGGTGGGGAGGTGGGGAGGATCAGAGTGATGGAGGGGTTTTCGGAGGGGGTGGGTTGCTGGGAAGGGGATGAGGAGGGGGGATAGGATGGGAGGAGGGGAGAGACGGCCTTGAGAGTATGGATCTGCTGCTGCTGTTGTTGCTGTTCTTGCTGTTCTTGTTGCTGTTCTTGCTTGCTACTGCTGTTGAAGTTATTGCCGCTTTTGTTGCTGCTGCTCCTGTTGCTGTTACTGGTGTTGCTGCTACTACTGTTGTTACTATTGTTGCTGCTACTCCTGTTGCTACTGTTACTATTGTTGCTGCTATTCCTGTTGCTACTGCTGTTACTATTGTTGCTGCTACTCCTGTTGCTGTTACTGGTGTTGCTGCTACTACTGTTGTTACTATTGTTGTTGCTACTGTTACTATTGTTGCTGCTATTCCTGTTGCTACTGCTGTTGTTACTATTGTTGCTGCTACTCCTGTTGCTGCTGTTGCTTCAGCTATTATTGCTGCTTCTGTTGTGGCTTCTGCTGATGCTGCCTCTGTTGTGGCTTATACTGACGCTGCCTCTGTTGTAGCTTCTCCTGCAGTTGCTGGTACTGTTGCTGGTACCGTTGCTGCTACTCTGTCTGCTGTTACCATTCGTGCTGCCCTCAGCATCTGTTGTTTGTACTCACCCACTGTTCTTTGCACGAGTCGAGTCTCGGCCTTGGTCCCGCCTCGATATAAACCCGACACTTGTAGATTCTCAGCTCCTGGACGGCATTGTACGCAAGACCAGAGGAGACCTGCAGCAGGCGTACCGGCTCCTGAAACTGCGTATGGATTTCACTTTCACTACTTGCACACCACATTTTTCTTTTTGAACCACCATGAGGCTGAAGTATTTCCTAACATGCCTGGGTATGTTATTCCAAAGAACATAAGGAAGAAGGAGCACTGAATCAGGCCTACAGGTCCATGCCAGGCAAGCCCAAGTTTAAATCCGTTCCTATAGACCTATGGGTATATTCCTCTCAGTGTATATACGCCGAAAAGGGTATACACTCATATATATATACACGGAGTGTATATACACTGGAAGGTCACTTTCTTCTTTATGTTTAGAATTATTCTTAAGTGGTGATGACATGCAGTCTTAATAACACTATAAGTTAATAGGCTGTAATGCCAATTAATTAACCACTCTTGTCAGATCCGCTTTAGCGTGTTGTACTGTGTCAACATGCGTGGTCCAAGACTCTTCAACCTGTTACCGGCAGATGTCAAAATAATGCCAGAACTAAGGTGAAAGTTTTCAAGAGGCGGCCAGACCTAGGTTCATCTCAGGTGCCTAATTCTGTACTTATGTACGGACGCTGTACTTCCTGTACTGTTTTCTTTAGCAGTTGGATAATGGTGGACTTTTTTCCCAGCTCTTTTTTTATTCCCCCCATGTCCAGTTTATTTATAAAAAATATATTTTTCTTTGGTAATTAATATAAAAATCTGGCATTTGTATGACTGGTTCGTTTACTGGGTTTGAAGCCTATCGGTTACACGAGGGTCACTAAGGCTGTAGACAGTTTACCACCAGTCAGGGATACTTTAATATTTAGTATCGGGATTAACGTAAACTGACGGTATATATACACAGATATACACCTCTCTGTGTATATATACACAGAGATATACACCTCTGTGTATATATACACAGATATACACCTCTGTATATATATACACAGATATACACCTCTCTGTGTATATATACACAGATATACAACTCTCTGTGTATATATACACAGATATACACCTCTCTGTGTATATATACACATACACCTCTCTGTGTATATATACACAGATATACACCTCTCTGTGTATATATCAGTGCATTTAATGACTCAAGTTTGTATATATTTATACTTAGGTATGCAAAGTAACTTCTAGGTCTTTCTTGTTGTAAGCAACACATAGGAGTTTGCAGTATTGCAGAAATTAATAGGAAGTCTAAGCAGATTCGTGGATCAGGGCCTGATCAACCAGGCTGTTACTGCTGGGCGCACGTAGTCCAACGTACGAACCACAGCCCGGCTGATCCGGCACCGACTTTAAGTATCTGTCCAGCTCCCTCTTAAAGGCAGCCATTTTCTGTTTATTTTTATAAGCTTGGTCCCAGACCTCTCTCACTCCTCTTCAATACTGGAATTACGACAGGTGTGTTCCAGGTGTCGGACGGATTTCCTGCCTCTCGTGTTTTATTTAAGATCGTTGACAGCTGTTGTGTGTTGTAGCGACGCTGCAGATATCTCACCACCAGCTGGTTCATGTGTGTCATGTCCTAGATGTGTTGTAGGGTCGAGTCATAGTTCCAGCTCCGCCACCTCATTCCTGCAGACCGAGAATCGAGTGATATGTAGTATAGAGAGAAATTTCGATTAAAAATTATAACATGTGTGTATATCTCCACAGTATAACATCACTTCTGTTGCATGCATGTAAATTAAATTTTAAATATGTTTGAAAACTCCTCAAAGTGCTCAAGGTCCCGACCGTGTATAGTCTTGAAGCTGTGTATAGTGTTTGCCTCCACTACCTTTTTATCTGGTACATTCTACTCGCCACTCCAAAACTGAAAAAGTACTTCCTGACGTCCCTGTGGTTCGTCTGTGTCTTCAATTGCAGTCTTGTCTCCTGTGTGTGTGTGTGTGTGTGTGTGTGTGTGTGTGTGTGTGTGTGTGTGCGTGTGTGTGTGTGTGTGTGTGTGTGTGTGTGTGTGTGTGTGTGCACTCTGACCTTGCACAGGGGTGACGTAACAAGAACAGATGTCTACTGTGTTTATGTTTTTTTCTAACCTTATCATTTTTACACTTGTGGCACTTGTTGCATCTGTGCCTTCCCCTCCCGTCCCCCCTCCCCCTCCCCCCTCTCCAGACCACACTGGTTGTGGTTGTTGGTTGCTAGGCGGGTGGGGGGGGGGGTGACGGAATCAGACTGGTGGAATCAACCTTTCGAGCAAATTCATCTTATGTAGCAGTCAGTTGCTGTTCTATATGGTAGTTACACAGTGGGAACAAGAGTTAGCTATGGAAAAATAAACACATAAGCAGTATAATGTGATCCTTTATTGACAATGTTTCGCCCACACAGTGGGCTTTATCAAGTCAAAAACAGATCTACCTGGGTGAAAGGTACCAGGTCTAGTCGTCAGTTCAGTTTACACTAGAAGAAGTCGACAACGCTCTTCCTTTCCTTGATGTTTTTCTCTATAAATCTGACCATGAACTTCGTTTTAAAGTCCATCGAAAACCCACCAACCAACACAATCTTCTCCACTTCTACTCTCACCACAACACCAAAACTGAACGTGATGTAATTATAGGCTTTTTCTGCGTTCACTCTGAATGTGCAGTATTGAGTTCCTTGAGGAAGAATGTTATCTAACTGAACAAGTATTTTCTACACTTCACTATCCTTGGCACTTCATTAGAGACTGCAGACGCCGGGCATATAACATCTTCAACACACCCAGAGAAGAGACTACCGAGAGGTGATATATGGTCCTCCCCACCAACTCCATTGCCAAACATGTTTCCAGCATCTTTTCCAATACCTCATTCCAAGTATCTACCACAATCAAGGACATTACCAGTAGGCGTACTGGTAATGTCCTTGATGACCCACTGTGCGGGTTATTGGTTGTACTTTATTAACTAACTTTTTGCTGTTACTTTTGACTATTACTCCTTGCTGTTTCGGATCACCTCTGAGTGCCCAGACTGTTCTGGAGAATTGAGTCGCTGTCCTCCAGGAGCCTCGACTCTGGTAAGGTTTGGTTTCTTTCTTCTGGCTTAAATAGCGAGCAGATTCTCCTGAGCAATAAATGTGTTTGCGGAGGAGTCTCCCGGGTCACCACGTGGAGAGGACCCGTATCAGGACCCACCTGGAGGAGTGAGGAGGGTATTTCTGCCAGCTGCAGTGTCTGCCACACCGCACAAAGAAGACTGGATCATCCGATGAAGGGAAATGCTACCGGAGGTTGCATTCTGTTCCATGAAGAGAAAGAATAGGGGCGTTACAGAACAAAATTTTATCCGAGACAACGTTTCCCTCTGTGTAGAGTTTTACCGAAACGTTGTCCCGATCAAAACTTGCACTACAACCTGTTTTCTATTCAGTATCATTGACAGTACATTTGGAGCGACGGAAGATGTAAGACTGTAGATTCTTTCAGTCTGGTGCTTCTGGTTTAAGTGTACTGTTATACTCTGCCATGTTCAGCTGATGCTGGTGATGTTGACCTTGCATGTGTGTGTGTGGTGTAGTGCCCTCGGACGACCTGCCCTGCTGAGTATTCTCGAGGGAGCTGGGGCTTGGTAATAAATGCTTCATTTATCTTATAACGGAACTCTTTCCCCTCCCTCTATTGGACCAAACTTGACTGATTATCTCTCATTTTCTAGACTCTATATGACTCCCCCCCCCAATACCCCAAGTGGGTTTATCGCATCTCCATGATGAGTTCTGAGAGTTTTTCTACTCCCGGAGCCCGGCCATGGACCAGGCTCGTTTGGTGCTTGCTTGGTCAACCAGGCTGTTGCTGCTGATGGGATGCTGACCCTCATATCCATCACAGTCTGGCTGATCTAGCACCTGGTGAAGATGCTTGTCTAGTTTCTTCTTGAAGACTTCTACACTTGTTTCAGCAGTGTTTCTGAATCTACACACAGAAATCACTCCCTACGAAAGTAAAAGACTGGGCAGGCGATGCAAAATACCCACAATTGAAAGTACGGGCGCCATTGGTACACTAAGAGAAAACACCATAAGTGTCCGGGGCCCAAGACTGTTCAACAGCCTCCCATCAAGCATTAGGGGAATTACCAATAAGCCCCTGGCTGCCTTTAAGAGAGAGCTGGACAGATACCTAAAGTCAGTGCCGGATCAGCCGGGCTGTGGCTCGTACGTTGGACTGCGTGCGGCCAGCAGTAACAGCCTGGTTGATCGGGCCCTGATCCACCGGGAGGCCTGGTCATGGACCGGGCCGCGGGGGCGTTGATCCCCGGATAACGTCCAGGTAACTTCCAGATAACCTCCAGATATCCTTTGGTAAGATGAATAATCTCGGACCACAGACGTTAATATAAAAACATCGAAACTAGCTAGCAAGTTTCGACGTTGAAGTGTCTCTCTTTCCAGACATAACAACATTGGTATGTTTCTTCAAGGCGAGACACTGGTGCCTCTGCCCTTGGTAGTGTAGCCAGCGTAGTGTCCTGGCCTGCAGCTCTGGCTAATTGTCGTCATTATGTACAGTGTAACATGGCGAGTGTCAGTGAGAGACTCAGAGGTGCAGCAGACAGCTTTCTAATGTTATTGTGGAGGGCAGCAGGAAGGAAGCCATTACGCTCGTCAGTTTTTAATTGCACGGTTTCTTTTCCAGTGCGTGTAGGAGCGTCTGTTTCTTAACGATCTAATTAAAATAAAATGGATCGCTTGAGGTCGCTTGAGGATTTGATGTATGTGTGTGTGTGTGTGTGTGCATTGCGTGAACAGGCCGCCATCAACAACAGCCTGGTTGAACAAGCGAGCAACAGAGCAGCCTGGTCTCAGGTCCGGCTATAGGATAAAACTCCTCAAGCCAATCACAGGTATACTACTTGTATACCACTGGTACATCACAGGTGGACTTCGTGCATGGCGTCCTGGTTATGAAGGCAGCTAGCCCAGCAACAGTTACAACAGAGCAACAGTAGAGATCGATAGATCTGTACTGAGGTGGTCTATGAATTTTGAAACAAGTTATATACAAAAGGAAGGACAGCACTTAACAGAGTAGATAGTAAGCTGCTACAACACAGTCTGCGAACCGCTTACGTGCAGAACTCGTTGAAGACATGTATAGTTAGTAATAAGCATTGTACTGTACATTAAGGCGACACAGTCACACACCAGAGGTAAGACAATCATGCAGCAATGCAAGGTAACACACAAGTCAAGAGTACAAAGCATGGTTGAAGTACACGAACGCCGTCCTCCGACACTACACAGAGGTACATACACAAGGATGAGTGTATCCTTCAATACCACCGCTGCCACCAGTGGTTAATTGTGTGTGTGGGAATCCGGACTATGGAACACCCATTGCCTACCCTGCAGGCGTTTGTTGAAGGTATATTGTTGAGTCTTGCTAGCTGGGTCTGGCTGTGTTGGGTCTTGCTGGCTGGGTCTGGCTGTGTTGGGTCTTGCTAGCTGGGTCTGGCTATGTTGACTCTTGCTAGCTGGGTCTATATATGTTGAGTCTTGTTAAATTAGACACATGTGCAACTCTTGGGTATCTTTATTGAGGAAACGTTTCGCCACACAGTGGCTTCATCAGTCCATACAAAGGAGAAACTTGAAGAACAGGAGGAGAATGAGGTAATCAGTCCCTCAGCCTTGACTCGATGTGGACTGACCACATCGACTCAAGGCTGAGGGACTGATTACCTCATTCTCCTCCTGTTCTTCAAGTTTCTCCTTTGTATGGACTGATGAAGCCACTGTGTGGCGAAACGTTTCCTCAATAAAGATACCCAAGAGTTGCACATGTGTCTAATTTAACAACATGTCGGTTCTCTGAACCATTCATCTACAATTTTGAGTCTTGCTAGGTGGGTCTGGCTATGTTGGGTCTTGCTAGGTGGGTCTGGCTATGTTGGGTCTTGCTAGCTGGGTCTGGCTATGTTGGGTCTTGCTAGCTGGGTCTGGCTATGGCCGTGCTCACCTTTAGAACCGAGGGCTACCGTGACCCAGTATATCCTTCACATGGGCAGGATGTATGCGCGTGGTTAGCAACTGCTAATACCAACAGCTATTGCTGCTGCTGACAGGTATATTGCAGATATACTATAGGTATGCTACAGATATACCACATATATACAAGTATACCACAGGTGTACTACGGGAATACCTCAGGTATACTACAGGTATACCACAAGTATACCACAGGTATACTGCAGGTATATTGATACATTTCGAGAGAGAGTAGCGTTCACTTATAGAATCACCTGAAAGTGAGGAAGGGCTCTTCATCCAATGAAATTGGAGTTGCAGTTCCCCTTCCTCGGATCAAGTGGAGTCATGGAGACATGATGGTTAAAAAGTGGAACGACCAGGATGTCAGGAGCTGTATGGCATCACTCAGTAGTTGGAAGGCGGGGCCAGGAGCTGTGATTCGACCCCTCGTATCTACAATTAGGAATCTCTCCCTCTCTTTCTCTTTCTCAGTACTGTAACTTCTTAAGTTTGTTTTGAAGTTATTTTCATTGATTCTTCTGGTCTTGTAACTTCCCGAGTGTAAACAGTCGGGAGATATTTCGCAATGGCGAAAACACAGTCGCCACAATGGCTAACCTTGACTCGCGAACGGCAGAAATCGGCTGAACTTTTCTCTGTGTTGTCTGCTGTTTCCTGTCGCCCTTTTCTCCTTCATTCTCTGCGGTTGTTCCATTTCCTTGTGTTTTTCACTGTTTTTGTCTCTTGTTGACGAGCAGGAAGTTCATTGGTTAACCCCCCGGTGTTATTAAGTGCAGTGGAGGTAATTAAGAGTGGCTTCACCTGACCTGGTAACTGCTAGTGTGGGCGTGGTTGTGGGCGCTGTTGTGGGCGCTGTTGTGGGCGCTGTTATGGGCGCTGTTGTGGATGCTGTTGTGGATGCTGTTGTAGGAGCTGTTAGGTTAGGTAAAGTTTGTCAGGAAACAGGACAGATGTTTCCTGGCGTTGGCCTTGAGAGCTGTTGTGGGCGCTGCTGTAGATGTTGTGGACGTGTTGTGGGCGGTGTTGTGGGTGCTGTTGTGGGCGATGCTGTAGATGTTGTGGACGTTGTTGTGGGCGGTGTTGTGGGTGCTGTTGTGGGCGCTGCTGTAGATGTTGTGGACGTTGTTGTGGGCGGTGTTGTGGGTGCTGTTGTGGGCGCTGCTGTAGATGTTGTGGACGTTGTTGTGGGCGGTGTTGTGGGTGCACGTTGTTGTGGGCGGTGTTGTGTGCTGTTGTGGGCGATGCGACGTTGTTGTGGGCGGTGTTGTGGGTGCTGTTGTGGGGATGCGATGCTGTAGATGTTGTGGACGTTGTTGTGGGCGGTGTTGTGGGTGCTGTTGTTGTGGGCGGTGTTGTGGGTGCATGTTGTGGCTGCGAATGCTGTAGATGTTGTGGACGTTGTTGTGGGCGGTGTTGTGGGTGCTGTTGTGGGCGCTGTTCTCAGAAGCTCTGGAACTAACCTTGTGCTACACCGTGTGTAGTAGTTGTAGTGTGTGTGTGTGTGTGTGTGTGTGTGTGTGTGTGTGTGTGTGTGTGTGTGTGTGTGTGTGTGTGTGTGTGTGTGTATGTGTGTGTGTGTGTGTTTGTGGGCCTCTCAATGTATGTACGTAGAGAGTTTCTGGATTAATCTCTGCTTTAGAGATTAAAATGTTCTTGACTGGTGGTGAACAGGTGACGTGCAGCTTAACTACTCTGTAGAGTCGATAGGTTACAAGGGCACTTAACCGACCTGTTGTTTGTGCTGGTGTTGCTGTTGTTGCTGGTGTTGCTGTTGTTGTTGCTGCTGGTGTTACTGTTGTTGTTGTTGTTGCTGGTGTTACTGCTGTTGCTGCTGCTGGTGTTACTGCTGCTGCTGCTGCTCCTGGTGTTGCTGCTGCTGGTGTTGCTGCTGTTGCTGCTCCTGTTGTTGCTGCTGGTGTTACTGCTGTTGCTGCTGGTGTTACTGCTGTTGCTGCTGCTGCTCCTGGTGTTGCTGCTGTTGCTGTTGTTGCTGGTGTTGTTGCTGCTGGTGTTACTGCTGTTGCTGCTGCTGGTGTTATTGCTGTTGCTGCCGCTGCTCCTGGTGTTGCTGCTGGTGTTGCTGCTGTTGGTGCTGCTGCTCCTGGTGTTGCTGCTGTTGCTGCCGCTGCTCCTGGTGTTGCTGCTGGTGTTGCTGCTGTTGGTGCTGCTGCTCCTGGTGTTGCTGCTGGTGTTGCTGCTGTTGGTGCTGCTGTTGGTGCTGCTGCTCCTGGTGTTGCTGCTCCAGGTGTTGCTGCTGCTATTTATTGGTGCTATTGCTTTGCTACTGCATGCCGCTGTCTTCTCTTATTTCTACCGCTGTCTTCTGTTACTGCAGCTTCTGCCGCTGTCTTCTGTGTGGTGGTGGTGGTGCTGCTGCTGCTGCTGCTGCTGCTGCTTCCACTGATGCTGGCCTATTTTTTTTATGCTGCTGCTATTGCTACTGCAGCTATTATTACTGTTTTTAGTGATCTTGATTGTGCTGTTGTTGTGTCTTCTGTTACTGCACCTTCTGCCGCTGTCTTCTGTTACTGCAGCTTCTGCCGCTGTCTTCTGTTACTGCAGCTTCTACCGCTGTCTTCTGTTACTGCAGCTTCTGCCGCTGTCTTCTGTTACTGCAGCTTCTGCCGCTGTCTTCTGTTACTGCAGCTTCTGCCGCTGTCTTCTGTTACTGCAGCTTCTGCCGCTGTCTTCTGTTACTGCAGCTTCTGCCGCTGTCTTCTGTTACTGCAGCTTCTGCCGCTGTCTTCTGTTACTGCAGCTTCTGCCGCTGTCTTCTGTTACTGCAGCTTCTGCCGCTGTCTTCTGTTACTGCAGCTTCTGCCGCTGTCTTCTGTTACTGCAGCTTCTGCCGCTGTCTTCTGTTACTGCAGCTTCTGCCGCTGTCTTCTGTTACTGCAGCTTCTGCCGCTGTCTTCTGTTACTGCAGCTTCTGCCGCTGTCTTCTGTTACTGCAGCTTCTGCCGCTGTCTTCTGTTACTGCAGCTTCTGCCGCTGTCTTCTGTTACTGCAGCTTCTGCTTCTACCGCTGTCTTCTGTTACTGCAGCTTCTGCCGCTGTCTTCTGTTACTGCAGCTTCTGCCGCTGTCTTCTGTTACTGCAGCTTCTGCCGCTGTCTTCTGTTACTGCAGCTTCTGCCGCTGTCTTCTGTTACTGCAGCTTCTGCCGCTGTCTTCTGTTACTGCAGCTTCTGCCGCTGTCTTCTGTTACTGCAGCTTCTGCCGCTGTCTTCTGTTACTGCAGCTTCTGCCGCTGTCTTCTGTTACTGCAGCTTCTGCCGCTGTCTTCTGTTACTGCAGCTTCTGCCGCTGTCTTCTGTTACTGCAGCTTCTGCCGCTGTCTTCTTCTGCAGCTTCTGCCGCTGTCTTCTGTTACTGCAGCTTCTGCCGCTGTCTTCTGTTACTGCAGCTTCTGCCGCTGTCTTCTGTTACTGCAGCTTCTGCCGCTGTCTTCTGTTACTGCAGCTTCTGCCGCTGTCTTCTGTTACTGCAGCTTCTGCCGCTGTCTTCTGTTACTGCAGCTTCTGCCGCTGTCTTCTGTTACTGCAGCTTCTGCCGCTGTCTTCTGTTACTGCAGCTTCTGCCGCTGTCTTCTGTTACTGCAGCTTCTGCCGCTGTCTTCTGTTACTGCAGCTTCTGCCGCTGTCTTCTGTTACTGCAGCTTCTGCCGCTGTCTTCTGTTACTGCAGCTTCTGCCGCTGTCTTCTGTTACTGCAGCTTCTGCCGCTGTCTTCTGTTACTGCAGCTTCTGCCGCTGTCTTCTGTTACTGCAGCTTCTGCCGCTGTCTTCTGTTACTGCAGCTTCTGCCGCTGTCTTCTGTTACTGCAGCTTCTGCCGCTGTCTTCTGTTACTGCAGCTTCTGCCGCTGTCTTCTGTTACTGCAGCTTCTGCCGCTGTCTTCTGTTACTGCAGCTTCTGCCGCTGTCTTCTGTTACTGCAGCTTCTGCCGCTGTCTTCTGTTACTGCAGCTTCTGCCGCTGTCTTCTGTTACTGCAGCTTCTGCCGCTGTCTTCTGTTACTGCAGCTTCTGCCGCTAGGAAGAGAAGGGAAAATCAGAAATGTGTGGGATGTTTGGGTGAAAGGGACGTAAATGCATAGCGTGGGAGGGAGCGCAGTTGTCGGCGTGGGTGTGGTTGTATAGCGTGGTTGAGAGATATAACTCAACCTGAGGGAGGGAGCAGGTGGTGTGAGTTCTGAAAACCTTGACTATGTATTGACAAGTCTTGTAGTATACCTGCAGTGGTGACCACGGCAACCAGAGAGAGAGAGAGAGAGAGAGAGAGAGAGAGAGAGCTGATGTAGTTAACAGCTCTTAGCTTGTAAATAAAGTTAGGAACCTTAAGCTAACCTTGTAAAGCTTTGTTTAAAGAAGAAGTGCAGTACATGGAAAGGTTAGTTAATATATGAGAACTAAACTACCAGTACCGGTCCTGTCTAGACAGCTGAGGTCAGGATAACAAATAAGGTCACTCTTCTGCTTAGGAATTAACAACTGGGCGTCTACACTGCAAACTGAATTGTTTGTCATCCTAATGGCGCGAAGGGTGACATGACACTGAGCTTGACTCTATGAGCATTACTAATTTTATGTCATCATTGAAGGCTCTTGACTCACATCATGACTCTAGCAACATGCTCATTGTATAAGCCTGGTATATATATGTAAAATTAAAAGAGAATGGAATTCACGTATAATTCCTGTGGATTCCACTTCACAATGAATCGGCCGGAAGGAAAATATAAAATAAAATTTTGATTTGTGTGTCTAGCACTGTGAATAATATTAGGATAGAAATAAATAATGAAAATTAATATTATAAGAATGTAGTTAGAAGCCTGAGTAGATCTGTCACCCGCACTGATAACATGAACGTAGATAAGTGAGTAGATCTGTCACCCGCACTGATAACATGAACGTAGATAAGTGAGTAGATCTGTCACCCGCACTGATAACATGAACGTAGATAAGTGAGTAGATCTGTCACCCGCACTGATAACATGAACGTAGATAAGTGAGTAGATCTGTCACCCGCACTGATAACATGAACGTAGATAAGTGAGTAGATCTGTCACCCGCACTGATAACATGAACGTAGATAAGTGAGTAGATCTGTCACCCGCACTGATAACATGAACGTAGATAAGTGAGTAGATCTGTCACCCGCACTGATAACATGAACGTAGATAAGTGAGTAGATCTGTCACCCGCACTGATAACATGAACGTAGATAAGTGCGTTTATGGAGTAAGTTAATTTAGGTATATACAAATACAGTTACATAGATTATAATACATAGCAGCATATGTGTAGAGAACTTAGGATAACCCAAAAAGGTCAAAGTGGCTTATTTCTATTGGGTCCTTTTAATACCTTAGCAGCAGCAATTTGCAATGTAAATAGACTGACTGATGTTGTAATGGCCAGACTTAGACTTAGTTACATGTGCTTCTGACAGTCTGGCAGACACACACATGATCAAACTTAATGCAAATTATGTGACCACCCCAGAGGTCACTATCTTGAACACTATGTGCTTCACTGACCACTTAAGGAATCTAGAGATAGTATAATAACCTATGTCATATATCAAGATGTCTTAGTGCAAATAACATACTAGACATACTATTTAATTATTCTAAATTTGTTTGCAGCATTTAAGATAATTTGAATATATAAATCCAGATGTACTCCACTTAACCTAGTTGCTATAATGTGTATATCCATATGTTCTTGTGCTACTATCCACAGGATGGATATGAGGTGCACAATAAACTAGCCACTACCATCCACAGGATGGATATGAGGTGCACAATAAACTAGCCACTACCATCCACATGATGGATATGAGGTGCACAATAAACTAACCACTACCATCCACAGGATGGATATGAGGTGCACAATAAACTAGCCACTACCATCCACAGGATGGACATGATGTGCACAATAAACTAGCCACTACCATCCACAGGATGGACATGACGTGCACAATA